>NW_004798271.1:90737-91752 GCF_000002075.1 Aplysia californica | reverse complement strand
CTCCCCTCTCCCCTTCCCTCTCCCGTCCTCCCCTCTCCCCTGCTCCCCCCTCCTCCCCCGCGGTGCCGTGAAGTGCTGGTGTGGAATTTCTCCCCTCCCCCTTCTCCCTTCCTCCTCTTCCTCCTCCTCCTCTTCCCCACTTTTTCTTTTTAACTCATTGAGCGCGAGAGTTCTGCTCACTCGACAAAGCAAAGAACACGCGCTGTTCAAGGGGCTGAACTTCATCACAATTCAAACATGTTTTCAAATTCTGGTGTCTTTATCTGAAACTTTAAAAGGAATGCAACAACATGCGTGTCGTGAAATACATAAACTCAAGTTTCTGTTTTGTGTGTGATAGTTCGAAATGTGCTGAAACATTTATTACTTCTTCTAAACTAAGAGCTGCAGCTGCTGATCTGGGGAATAACAATAATAATATGCCCGCTTTTTTCGTAAAGAGTTAAGGGCAAGGAACTGTTCTGAGGAGCGAGCGCGACATGTCCGGAGTTTGTGCGCTCGCGTGTAAATGTGTATGTGTGTGGCTGGCGTCGTCGTGAGTGAGTGAGTGAGTGAGTGAGGAGGTGAGGAGGTGAGTGAGGGAGTGAGGGAGTTGTTCCCGACATCAATCTGGAAGCGGGGACTTGCGGGTAACGTGGAACTTACCGCAATGGGAGTACTGACTTGTTTTACGGCCTTTCTGTTGTGATCGGAGGTGGACGGGATATCATTCTATGCCAGGTATGTTTTGACAATAATAATAATATAGTTTTAAACTGGATGTTTTGTGGGAATGTGGGGACATCAGAATGTTTTGTTTGGTTGCAGGGAAGGGGTTGTTTTGTCTTTGTTTTTGTTTTTGTTGTCGTTGTTGTTGTTGTTGTTTTTGTTGTAGATCTAGCTACTGTTTTTCTTTTTCTTTTAACTGTTTACGTTTAGAATTTGTCTATTTCGTGCCAACAAAACTAACCCCCTAACTCTCTTTCATTCTTCTTCTTCTTCTTCTTCCTCCTCCTCCTCCTCCTCCTCCTCCTCC
>NW_004798271.1:85538-86776 GCF_000002075.1 Aplysia californica | reverse complement strand
TTCCATGAGTGATAAGTGCGGTATTCATTACGTAAGACATGTCAATAAAATCCAATATGGCGGCGTATCCATGGAAACGAAACTTTTTTCTAGAATTTGATTGCAGATTTCAAGACTCCTTACTATGCTTGTTATATGTGTAAAATGTGGTAAAATTCGGTCCTGTAGTAAGCGAGATAGCCTCCAGGTGTAGCCCCCCCCCCCTTAAAAAAGCTACGTTTTCCTGATCTTTCCACGTTACCCACTTGTTCAGGTTCCCTAAGTGGGTTGCTTTGGGCCTACCCCTGCCTCGTTTGCCTTCAATTTTGCCAAAAGAGAGCTAGATGTTCAAGACCTTTATGCCTATTCAGGTGTCCCAATAACTATAGACCCACACTTCACATTCACCTTCACCTATCCCGTAGACTGGATGTCCGTCGGGACTTTTGAAAATTTGGCCACCAGCTTCCTCCACTCCTTCCGGTCTTCAGATTTCCCGAGCGTGTCTTTGAGTTCCAGGCCTGTCCATTCCTTGATGTTGTCCTCCCAAACTCTTCTTCGGTCTGCCTCTGCTCCATTTTCCCTGGACGCTGTCTTGAAGGATCATCTTGGCTAAGCCGGATGAGCGGGAGATTTGTCAATACCATAGCAGTTTGTATTTCCTGACCAGAATGAGAAGACCCACACTATAGACTCTAATAAAACCGTAGATCTATCCTCGACACAGAAAACCCCCCCAAAACAAACAAACGTCAAAACTTCCAACACCTGGAGATGCCCACGCGTCTAGAGGAACATAATGTTGGTAAGCTGTATGTATGCCCGCGGGCATCCGCCGCGCTCATGCGTAAGTCTTGTGAGGTCAACAATCAGCAGCTGCCCCTGTAGGTTCATGACTTGGACAGCGACAGGTGATATGAATTGGAGTGACAATATGTTTGTTGGGTTGCTTAAGATCTAAGTCGGATGGTCTAACAGGTTATGTGAGGTCAAAACTTCTATATATGGCTATGTCGTTCAAGATTCAAATAGGATGGTCTAAACGTTCATGAGAAGTCCGCCCTCATATTTGGCTGTGTATTTCAAGATTCAAATAGAACGTTTGAAAAGGCTATAAGAGGTCAACCCGTCTATAGAAATGGCTGTGCCATTCATTTTGTGGCGTCGGTGGCCTAGTGGTTAGGCTCTCGGACTCGCAACCGTAAGGTCGTGGGTTCGAATCCCGTCAAGGGCCCGACGTTGTGTCCTTGGGAAAGGCA
>NW_004798271.1:83644-85173 GCF_000002075.1 Aplysia californica | reverse complement strand
CACTGTATGCTTCCCGGGAAGCTGAGAATGTTTCGGAGTGTTCTATGGTCTGCTGGGGTAATAATATAGTGTAAAGCGCATAGAGCCTGCTGCTGAGCGGGGATATGCGCTATACAAATGCTATCTATTATTATTATTATTATCCAAGTAGGATGGTCTAAAATGTCATGAGATGTCAGCCCTTCTATACTGTTGTGAACGTTGGGCAGCTATGGCGAAAGCAGGGAAAATACAACAGAAGCAACAGAAATGTGGTTTCTGAGGAGATTTTGGAGAATTTTATGGGCTTAAAAGAAATCAAACGAGGAGGCAGTGAAGTCAGCCCCGGTAGACCGCACACTAATGAGAATAGTTAGGAAGAGACAGATAATTCTGTTTCGGGGAACACATAAATCAGTTATAATGCTATCACACATGTGTATTCTTTACACATGCTCAGACAGATGATACTATTATTATTCATTTTGAAAAAAAAAATCCGTGCGCGGTGTGTTTAAAAAAAGACCCATTAAAAGAGCAATAACTCTTCATGGTTGTGCCAGTTTCAACAAAAGTACGGACAAAATGGGACGCCACATTTACCATTATCAAGAAAATCAGTGGTCGTGCCTGAGAAATGGTAATATCAAATCTGAGAAGTTTTGACCAGAATTAGGTAAAATGCTAAAAATAAAGAACACCTACAGAATCTATTAAATGTCACCGTACAAGAGAGTGACAACATGGGCTTAAGCCTAAACATCAAGAAAACCTTAACAATAGTGATAAGAAAAAAAAAATTCCTACCCCGACATGCAATATCAAAATCAATGATACCACCCTCAAGCAAGTACAGCATTTTAGATATTTGGGGACCATGATATCATCAGTTGGGAGATGTCACACCGAAATTAAAACCCACATTTGCCAAGCAAAAGCAACCTTCCACAAGATGAAACAGATACTTACAAACATCAATATGTCACTGGAAACGAGAAAAGGAGTACAGAAAAGTTACATCGAGCCAATCCTATTATTCGGGTGCGAAGCATGGACAATCAATAAACAGCTAGAAAGAACCATTGAGGCGACAGAGTTATGGTTCATAAGTAGTATGCTACGTATCCCATGGACAGCTAGAAAAACAAATGAAGAAGTCTTGGTTGAAGCAAATTGCAGACGACAGCTTAGGACGATTATACAAAAGCGACAGGCAGATTTCATTGGACACACAATGCGGAAAGAAGCATTAGAGAATATTGAAACAACGGGCAAGTTTGATGGAAAGAGAGTCAGAGGCAGAAAGAAGGAAAAGATACTGGACAAGATGACGACATGGCTAGGAACAGCAAGAACAACAGACACCATTGCTGCCACGCAGGACAGAGTGAAGTGGAGGTCCATGATCGCCCACGCCGGTCGGCAAGGCACCGGATGATGATGGAGGTAAAGCGCAAAACGGAGATCATCATCATCATCATCATCATCATCATCATCATCATCATCATCATCACCATCATCATCATCATCATCATCATCATCATCATCAT
>NW_004798271.1:81341-82798 GCF_000002075.1 Aplysia californica | reverse complement strand
CCCCCCCCTCATCCACCTAAGCTCAGAAAAGACTAAGCAGAAACACTCCCTGTGCCTCAAACCCCCCGCGGCCTCATTAAACAACCATCATGTTCCTAACAAGACGTCGTGGGCGCCAAGATGTTCAAATGTTCTAAGCCAAGACATCAAAATTTTATTACAAGAGAGAAAAAAATACTGTTTCATTCTTTTAGCAATTCGCTAACCTCAGAATTACAAAGTTCTAGCGGGTGGTTGGCGGGTGCTCTGGTGTGGTCTGCTTCTTCTTTCCTATCAAACATCTATGGTCCTTATCTCCCCTTCTCCTTTTTAATGTTTGTTACTCTCTTGTTAACACCTCTAATCTTCTGGCGTTCATATGACCGTATGCAGTTGCGAGCGCCGTAAAACCTCTACTAAAACAAAACAAAGTTCAATCTGACATTTTTTGGTTGTTTTGAGTTGCTAAGACTATGAGGTCAGAAACTAGATCGTCTATCGCTATATCAATATCATAAGATTATTCCGAGTCGTTATCTCGACTTTCAAAGAATGCATTCGAAAATGCTAGACCGGTTGTTAAAAATGTGAATTTCTAAACTTAGATCTATCTATGGGCCTATGCTCTTTCTTTCAATTATTGGCCTATGTCTTTATAATTCATCGAGATCTAGGCTAGATCTACTATCTAGATTAGGTTCTTCTAGGAAGCAACAATTGGCATGTAGGCCTAACTCTTTTTTTAAAAAGTGATTGAGCTGGAACTTCCGGAGAAAATGCCATACCTTCGAAGAGGGAGAAGAAGTCTTACCTCTTGAGGTAGTCAAGAGGGGGTGCTACAGGGATACATTCAAGGTAAAATATTTGTGTTTTGTTTCTTTCCTGTTTTCAGTCTTTTTCCTCCTCTTAACTGTTCTAACACTTCTTCATTATTGTTCCGTTCTTTTACTAGTGCTAGACATGTTGTGCAACTCAAAATGTTTGACGTCAAATTTCTCGAAACTAGGCACTGAGCAGATAGAGCGTTGATTGGGTAGATGTTTTACGGCACTATCGACACAATTTTAGATAGAACGTTGTGGTTCTGAGGTAGCTATTGCTGTCTACATTACGGGTTATTTCTTGTATTTTTCAAAATTTAGAATTTGAATTTCGACAAATATATTTCTTAAGCGCGTACAACCGATACTATAGATCTAGACTTAAAAAAAAAAACTGCATTAAAAAACTGAAAAAACCCTTACCATTAAAAAAAAACAAAAAACAAAACAAAAACAAAAAAACACCAAAAAACTGCCATAAAAAGGCTTAGTACATTATAACATCTAAGGCCGGCGCATTCACCCAAGACAGCTAAATTGGTACCACTTTCCTCATCCACGTAATTTGAGGCACTCTTTATCTTGTTAAAACAAGCTCTAGTTTTACGTTTTCTGCGTCAATACTTTCTCCTCGCTCGAGCCCTACCTCCAACATCT
>NW_004798271.1:73762-77124 GCF_000002075.1 Aplysia californica | reverse complement strand
TAGGATAGATAGATAGATAGATAGATAGATAGATAGATAGATAGATAGATAGATAGATAGATAGATAGATAGATAGATAGATAGATAGATAGATGGATAGAGATAGGCCCCAGAAATACTTGCCATATTTCACACCTAAGGCATGGCGAGATCTCCATTAATACGAGGACTGATTTCAAACGTTTCCAAAGAACTGCATTTTTTAAAAACCTTGACATATTACTTCCTTAGAATTAAAAAGTTCTATCTAATATTTTTGGCCGTTTTGAGTTACTGAGACCACGAGGCCACAAAGCAAAAGCTTTATCTGTTCTATCAAAGTCGTTAGATCATTCGGAGTCGTCATCCAGATATTCAAAGAATTGTACTCGAAAAACCTGGACATAATGTGTGAAACTCAAAATATTTAACGTCAAATTTCTCAAAACTATGTCGTTACTGAACTGCTAGAATTTTGGAATTTTAGGGTAGCGAATTTAGACTATCTAGGAGGCTGGCTTCCAACCCTGCCCGTCAGGACCAACCCTGGCTGAGAGAGAGACAACATCCCAGTAGAAGGTTTTACGGCGCTCGCAACTGCATAAGGTCATATGAGCGCTAGGGGGTGGATGTTAACAGAGAAGTCCAAACGGGGAATCAGGCTTACTCTGCTCACCTCTCTAGCTTCAACAGCACAAAGTCTGCTTCGACTATCAAGGCACCCCGGAAAGAGCGGGTCACAAGAGTGACAAACATATAGAAGAAGTAGAGGAAACATGACGATAGTAAGGATTAGGAAAGAAAAAGCAGCAGTTCCCTCTATGTTCTTCCAGCACAGTATGAGCACGACATTGATGGATCATCCCATTTACAATTCCACTGGATCTTTGGACAAGTACATTACGGTGTCGTTTATGTCAATAGTAATTAAGCTCTCCGGCGCAACGATGAACCGTCGCAAGTCCGAGCTAACAGACGTGAATACCCGTCTGATTGCGTCATCAAATCCGGTGTACTGGCGTCATCCAACACTGTGTACATTCTGTGTTATTGGCACCGCTGGTAATTATTTTCTTTTTTTTTTTGGGGGGGGGGGGGGGAAAGTTGATAGACATTTTACGTTGCTTACATATAGGCACCAAAGTGTAATATACCGGCAGGGCACAGACAGACAGACAGACAGACAGACAGATAGACAGACAGACAGACAGACAGACAGACAGACAGACAGACAGACAGACATCCGGTGTCCGTGGTGTAGCGGCGAGACACTTTGCTGTCGCTTGCGGGTGACCCGAGTTCGATTCTCGAGAGGGGAGACGAAATGAGGAGGGGGAGGGGAGTGAAAATAGATGATAGATAGACAGATTACTGACAGGCAGACAGGCAAAGAGACAAACAGACGCCTAGAGATACAGACATAGGCTGGGAGAGAAAGGGAGAGTGGAGAATAGGTGGTAGTAACAATAGATAGAGAATTGAACTCGGGTCTTTTGTGTCTGATCGTGAGGCGTCTTCCCACTGCACAGTAGACGCTGGTTCTCAATTCCTGAGGCACAAGAAATAAATAGCAAACTGGAATTGCACGTGGGTGGACATTCAAATTGGCGTGGGTGGCCTAGTGGTTAGGCTCTCGGACTCGCAACTGTGAGGTTGTGGGTTCGAATCTAGTCAAGGGCCCGACACTGTGTCATCGGGAAAGACACTTTACACAAATTTTCCTCACTTCACCCAGGTGGGAATGGGTACCGGAGTATAACAGACAGCGAAAGATCTTGTCAGTTTGTTAGTGTTTGAGGGCTTAATCAGATACTTGCAATGTATGCTTTCCAAGTAGCTGAGAATGTTTCTGAGTGTTCTATTGTCTGCAGGGGTAAGTAAGTAAGTAAGAACGTTTATTCAGTGTTTAAGGCCATTGGCCCACATCACATCGCACTAAACATCCATTTGATAAATAAAGTTTCCATAATGAGTAGGTAAAGGTAGTGCACATGTCTACTGGGGTAATAATAATATAGTGTAAAGCGGATAGAGCTTGTTATCGAGCGGGGCCATGAGCTAAACATATACTAGTTATATGATTAATAGGATGAGTTTTCTTATTCGCTTGTACAGGCCAGGTTAAGCTCTTCCTCCTCGTCATCATCCAGTGCCAGATCTGAGACAGACATCGGCGATCATGGTTCTCCATTCATTCCTTTGCTCGGATGCTCTCAAAAAAGCTACGTTTCCCTGATCTTTTCCTGTTATCCATTTGTTTAGGTTCCCTAAGTATGTTGCTCTGGGCCTACCCCTGCCTCGCTTGCCCTCAATTTTGCCAGTGAGAGCTAGATGTTCAAGACCCTTATGTCTCTTCAGGTGTCCCAAAAACTTACAGAGTACATAATCTATTGTGTTACAACATGGTGGAATCAGGCTCTCGTCATTTTTTTCGACATGATAATGGAGTCATTGGTGTCATCTTAGAGCTTGTTTATTTGTCTTGCTTTCGGTGAAAAAATTCTCACCTGTCTTGAATTGAAGACGAGATAGTTTTGTGATGGAAGGAGGTGGAGGTCGCCTGGTGTCAGAGATAAAATAAGCAAGAAAATGGTCGCTAATGTTTGGTGACTTTCAAAGCTCAGGTGTCCTTGGAAACAATTTTACATTTTGGTGCCTCTCATCTACGCTTGAAATGTGTAGTTGAATGGACATACAAGTTATGAGCTAAAATTTGATATCAGTTGACCAATGAGACAAGAAAATGTCGGTGCTTTCGATTTTATGATTTTGTCGAACGCCTGATTTCACCACAATGCCACACAACTGATAAACTTCTCCACCTCTTGGAGCCCCAGTCACTGAGTCCACGAAAATTAAAAACTGTGCATAGGAAGTATAACATTATGCCCCCCCCCCGCCCGCCCCCGATCATCGTTGTACAGTGTTATTATGTTGATGAAGTCCGCTAAATCTCTTCGAAGCCTTACACAAGGGCTGTCCCGCGGAAAACCTGAAAAGTTCCATAAAAGCAACAATCTTTGTCCTGTTATAATAAAAAGGTAACTCATCATACCTCAACATGTGCTTGATTTCTCAATGTAATCACCATCCCGCTGGACGCATTTTCCCCATAGCTGGATCAGGAAGAAGATACCCTCCCTGAAGAATTTTTCGGCAAGGCATTTCAACCAATCGTTCGGGGCTCTCGTGGCCTAGAGGTTAAGGTGTTGGCCTCTCACTCAAAAGGTCCCGGGTTCGAATCCGGGTAGCGACCGAAAAATGTTCTTCTCTAAATTTGTCTCCTTTCACCTCATTTCCTGCTCTCTAGCAATGTTCTGTCGTCTGCTTTCGTCTCCTCTTTCTGCCCCCACCCCCTCGCCTCCTTTGCCCCTTCCTCTGGG
>NW_004798271.1:70687-72594 GCF_000002075.1 Aplysia californica | reverse complement strand
ACCATCAATGATTTATTTATAGAGGCACCAGCCATCCATGTTCAGGTCTAGCTCTGGTAGGCGTTCGTCAACACAATACCAGACCATCAATGATTTATTTATAGAGGCACCAGCCATCCATGTTCAGGTCTAGCTCTGGTAGGCGTTCGTCAACACAATACCAGACCATCAATGATTTATTTATAGAGGCACCAGCCATCCATGTTCAGGTGTAGCACAGGTGTAGCACAGGTGTAGCACAGGTGTAGCACAGGTGTAGCACAGGTAGGCGTTCGTCCACAAAATCTACTCAAGGAAATCGGCACTTTTCTGGCTCTTGCGCAACTCTTTTCAAATTTTCTTCTTTTGTCCTTTTAAAAACATATGTGTGTGGATTTTAATACAAAACGTCGATCAAAGGCACCCTCAAAAAAAGTAAATTTGTAGTTTCCAAAGACACTCTAGCTTTGAAAGTCAGCAAACTTTGGCAGCCATTTTCTCGCTGATTTTGCCTCTGACACCAGCTGACCCCCACCTCATTTATTTGTAAATATCTTGGCTTCAAATCAAGAGAGATGGGTAGTTTTTGCGCACAAATGCAAGACAACTGAGCAAGCTTTAACATTATACTTATAACTCCATATGCCCAAAAGCTGACGAGCGCGTGATTTCACCACGTTTTGACAAATTATTATATTGTACAACTACAAAATTACACCGCAGTGTCTTTCGAAGGCTTACTCCAGACGTCCAGACAAAATATCAGAGGTCAGGTTTGTGTTGGAAACGTTCTCCGAGGCCACATACAGAGGGTTCTTGTTACAACTTGTTCACTTTCATATGTAAGAGTTAAAAAGAATTCTCGCACATTTATTGATTTGCCAATGCGCACGTAACTTTGCATAGCACTTCTGTATGCTAGCGACCGAACCAAAAAAAACCCAAAAAAATCTTGATCCAGTAATTACGAAAGTTTAATTTTTTGGGCAAACCATATTAAAAACCACCCTTTGTATGCATGTACACAAATTACCCATTTTGAGATAGTGACTCCACCCTCCCCCCTTCCTTTCCATTTCCAGTCCAGACGTCTCCGCGCGAGTCTCAAAAAGTACTCACCCGTCTGTTGGATTGAGTTTCGAAGGCATACATCAATTGAAGGGTGGTGTTGGTGAAAATAGATAAACATTTTGATGTATGCTGTAAATGTCCAATATTTTATTTTACCCGATCAAGTGCTTACATAAAAAAACTTTAATGTCAGAACCTTAGTCTTTAGTGATCTACGTTAGCTGGCTCTAGATTCTGTTGGCCATCCAACATATAGACCCGCATGCAAATACCCAAGAAGATAAGGCAGAGCGCTGGCAAATTGTACTGCGTTGATATAAAGAATGAAGTAAACTCATTCCAATGAGTAGTTGGTGGACGCTCTGATGGGATTTGCTCCTTCTTTCCTATCAAACGTCTATCATCCTAATCTCTCTTTATTTTTGTGTATTAATGTTGCTTGCTCTCCTGTAACGTCTCTAATGTTAGGCATTTCTTTTTCCTAATTGTGTCGAAAGTGCTGTAAAACTCGTCCTTAAAATGAAACTAAAAACATATTCTATTGAAAACTCTGGCTGTGCGTGAAGCAGAGGCTTCACACTAAATGTTCTACCACACAGGTGGATTTGTTGGTTTGAAGCTTTAAGTGAAAAAAATGCTGAATAATATCCAGTAGCTCAAATGATATTTATATATTGAATGACATGAAAGTAGGTTACAATATCGGCCGGATGTTCAGTCTGGAACTTAAGTGCACGATCACTCAACAAATCTTCAGTCAGTGTCTCTGGTTTGAAATCAGACCTGTCCGATCGAGAGAAAGAAACGCCCACTTTCGTGACAACCTGTCCCCACCCCTCCCCCATCCCACCCCTCCC
>NW_004798271.1:67359-69448 GCF_000002075.1 Aplysia californica | reverse complement strand
CGATAAAGAAAAATAAAATATTGACTTTATGAGGAAATGGCGGTTACAAACATGCCCGGTATGGAGAAAAAAAAATGATTTTTGGGGATTCTTATGCCATGAAATAGTTGTAGGAGAGGCTGAGGAAGCTAAAAATGCCTACAACTCAACTCAAATTCCATGATTTTGAGCCGAATTTTGATTTTGGGGGTGTAGCCCCCCCCCCCACCCCCCCTTAAAGTATGTGGATTAAAAAACCCACCCCAACCCAGATAAAACCCCATTTATGTGTGTTCATAATTTTCCAAAAGCAAAATTAAATTAATTATTTCAGAACAAAACGTGAATCACCGTGATGTAGCGTAGTGCAAACAGAACTCGTAACGATAAACTCTAACTGGAAATCCCCACAAAACGTAGATCTAGAGCATCGTGGTCATCTCATGCGACGGTTTTCTGAAACAAAGGACAGGCCAAAAGATTCGCAGATTAGATAAAAGCTTGCTCGAGTCTGTGCCCTGTCAGAGAATAACTTTATTTAAGCATTTTATGTCTGTCTGATAGGCTAAATAGCTATCTAACCGAGCACAGCCATTAATGAATTATTCATACAGGCGTTTATCCTAGAAATTAATTCAGCCTTGAGACCTTAGAAGGAGATTCCGTTCTCAGACCCCATTTTCCTATTATCAGTTGATTTTCTCATAATATAGACTCTAACTGCTACACCTGGCATTTTGGTTTTGAGAAGGGGTAAATTTGTAACTATAACGAGTCAATATTTTATAATGTCTGTATTTTTGTTTTAGTAGAGGTTTTACGGCGCTTGCAACTGCATAAGGTCATATGAGCGCCAAAATAATGTATGTATGTCTATCATTCTATCTATCTATCTATCTATCTATCTATCTATCTATCTATCTATCTATCTATCTATCTATCTATATATCTATCTATCTATCTATCTATGTTTGTGCACACGAGAGTTTGAAAGATTGTGTGTGTGTGTGTGTGTATACGCGCACGCGCACGCGCGTGTGTATGTGAGTGTGTGTGTGTGTGTGTGTGTGTGTGTGTGTGTGTGTGCGCGCGCGCGCGCAGGCACCCGAGTGTGTGTATGTCTGCGTGTGTGTGTTTGTGTTTGTGTTTGTGTGACATATGTGTGTCTATATTATGTGTATGTAATGGTATGTGTATGTGTGTACATGTATTAGTATGTAGGTGTGTGTGTGTGGTTTGGGGGGGGGGGTGCGTGTATGGGTGTGTATTGCGCACTTTTCGCCTGTGTGTGTAAGTGTGTGTTTTAGTATATATGTATGTAGTGGAGGGTTGAAGCAAATTATAGAAAACAACTTATCACGAGTATAAGAAAACGACAGGCAAATTTCTTCGGACACACAATGCGGAAAGAAGCATTAGAGAATATTGTCACAACAGGAAAGTTTGATGGAAAGAGAGGCAGAGGCAGACAGAGGGAAAAGATACTGGACAAGATGACAACATGGTTGGGAGCAGCAAGAGCAACAGACACCATTGCTGCAGCGAAGGACAAGGTGAGGTGGAGGTCCATGATCGCCCACGCCAGTCGGCAAGGCACTGGATGATGATGATGAGTGGAGGGGAGGGTACTGTTGCAGCTGAGTTATATCATCCTGCATTATTTGTATCGGCTGTGTCTTTACTTTTGAATTTCGTTAACACGCAGAGATCCACAAAACTCTCTGTCCCTCCCCTCCCCCCTCCCCTTTTTTCTCTCTCCTTTTCTCTCACAAACAAACATACACACAAACAAACATACACACAAACAAACATACACACAAACAAACATACACACAAACAAACATACACACAAAGATACAAAGGCTCAAACACACCGACACACACACACACATGAACATAATATACAAACGTACACACACACACTCACATGAACATAATATACAAACGTACACACACACACATGAACATAATATACAAACGTACACACACACATGAACATAATATACAAACGTACACACACATATACATAAACGTACACACACATACACATACACAAACACACACACAAACACACACACACACACATATGAACATAATATACAAACGTACA
>NW_004798271.1:65772-66750 GCF_000002075.1 Aplysia californica | reverse complement strand
CTTTAGCAGCATTCTCTCTCAGGACTTAATTTTAGCGACTTCAAAAAAACTTGCTGAGGCTGCTGACGCTTACCTCCGATCAACTCACAACAGCCGCCATCGCATCTGCCACAGTAAAACCAATGCGAGTAAATTCCTGCAGACTTTAGCAGCATTCTCTCTCAGGACATAATTTTAGCGACTTCAAAAAAACTTGCTGAGGCTGCTGACACTTACCTCCGATCAACTTACAACAGCCGCCATCGCATCTGCCACAGTAAAACCAATGCGAGTAAATTCCTGCAGACTTTAGCAGCATTCTCTCTCAGGACATAATTTTAGCGACTTCAAAAAAACTTGCTGAGGCTGCTGACACTTACCTCCGATCAACTTACAACAGCCGCCATCGCATCTGCCACAGTAAAACCAATGCGAGTAAAACCACGTCGCTCAGGAACAAACCCCAAAACGTAGTTTTCCTCAGTGTGTTTCTACCACTTGAGGTTTGGCCCTAATGCGCATGATTATTGTCAACATGGTGAATGTAGCGAATGGTGTTGACGGTGCGGGCTTCAAATCAACAGAGATAGATAGAGAGAGAGAGAGAGAGAGAGAGAGAGAGAGAGAGAGAGAGAGAGAGAGAGAGAGAGAGAGAGAGACACAGAGAGAGAGAGAGAGAGAAGAGAGAGAAAGGGAGAGAGAGAGAAAAGGGGTTGGTTGGGGTGGAGGAGACATCACCAGACTAACCACCATCAGCGTCTGTCTCAGAGTATTTTGTTATCAAATAAATTGTACCCTTTCCGGTGTCTCTCTCTGAATGTCTCTTTCTCTGTGTCGCTCTTTGTCTCTCTCTCTCTCTCTCTCTCTCTCTCTCTCTCTGTCTCTCTCTCTCTCTGTCTCTCTCTCTGTCTCTCTCCCCCTCTCTCTCTCTCTGTCTCTCTCTCTGTCTCTCTCTCTTAGTCTCACTCTCTGTCTCTCTCTCTTAGTCTCACTCTCTCT
>NW_004798271.1:61203-63438 GCF_000002075.1 Aplysia californica | reverse complement strand
ATATATATATAATTATAGTAGACTGTTTTACCTCGCTCGCAACTGCATAAGGTCATATGAGCGCCAAAGAACAGCTTGATTAACTTGATAACACAAAATGAACAAATCATCATTAATTAAGCCAACATGTTTCACTAATTATGTACGTAGTAGCTGACGCTTTCACACGTACTTTTTTAGTTTAGTTTTAGTAGAAGTTTTACGGCACTCGCAACTGCATAATGTCATATGAGCGCCAGAGGATTAGAGGTGTTACAAGAGAGTAACAAACATAAAAAAGAAGGAGGGGAGATAAGGACGACAGATGTTTGATAAGAAAGAAGAAGCAAACCACTTCAGAGCACCCGCCAACCACCCACACGCTCTTTTTATACTAATCAGATGGCATTAATAATTTGATGGGAATGGGTAAGGGTCAACAAGAGAAATAACAAAAAGAAAGGAAGAAGAAACAAAAAAGAAAAAAAAAGAAAAAAGTATAATTTCGTCCTCCACACAGATTTTTACATTCGATTTTCTTTTCTTGACATTTAAAAGGACTGGCAAGAACTGAGAAATACAGACTTCAACAAAAGTTAAGGACCACTTGCAAACACTCTGAGTGGTCTTCTTGGGTCGACCTGCACGTGGGCGTTCTTGGACTGATCCAGTGGCTTGATGGCGCTGCCTCAAGCGGACAATGCCAGAGTCTGACACTGCAAACCTTCTGGCAACTTCTCGGGCTCCAACTCCATCCTGCAGCCATTCCATAGCTCTGGCTCGATCAAAGTCTCTCAGCTTTCGTCTTGGTGGCATGTTGATGCGAAACTGGATTTTGCGCAAACGGTGGCTTTTATTGCCAGGAAAGTGAGCACAGTTCGAGACCAAACGTCCATTTATTTTAAGTGAGGAATGTGCGTGGTGTCGCACACAAGTTGATTAAAAAACAGCTAATTTGGCTAAAATTATCCGAGGATTTTAATTTCGTGCTGTACGTGGTGGTTTTACCCCTTTAGGAAATTTTGCAGTACGCTTTTGTAGCCCAATAACACTTTCAGAACAACACATTTTGAAACATTCCTTGTTGTCTTTTGAAAAAAAAACAACCCAGGGCAGTCTGTCAAGGTGGTCCTTACCTTAACTTATGTTGAAGTCTGTAATACGCAAATGATGACATGCCGCGGTGGCTTCGAGTGCAAGTCTATTTTGGGCATCGACTTAAGGCTTGGTAATTTGTCTGTCTTTAGAAGGAAAAAAAATACCCATCTATTAGATATTAGAGAGAGGGATGGGGGAGGGCGGGGAGGGAGTGAGAAAGCGAGAGAAGGGCAGAAGCTTTTCGAGTTCAGAGAGAAAGAGAGGTGGGAGAGATGAGGAAGGACGGAGAAGAGAGGGACGGGGAGAGAGAAGGACGGGGAGAGAGAAGGGGAAGGGCAGGGATAGTTTCAGAGGTAAAAATGGCTGTCAGAATTAGTTGACTTCCATAACTTGAAAGTCCTTGGAACTAAAGATTTACTATTTTTTGCGCTTTTGGTCAGTGTTTTTCAGTAACACTCCACACAGAATCGTGCATTTAAATGAGCATAAAAAAGCAGAGTTTTAGAACAAAAATTGGATGAGAAGTGCCAACCTGACGGAAAAACACCGTATCTTCGATTTCATTACGATGCTTCACAATTGGTATTTCTGATTGTGTATTCCAATAAATGGTGAAGGAAATGATTCGAGCGGAGCACATGAGAACATGATTGTGTATGATAGTTCGACATGTGCCGGTACATTGCCTATAGAGCTGGGCAATGAGTCGCTCTAGCAAAATCCGGATAATATGTTTGTGCACCTCTTTGGCAAATAATATGATAGAACCGCTTCTGCAAATGGGTTAGAACCACTTCGACAAACGGGTAGCATCACTTCAACAAATGAGTACACCCACTTCGGCAAGCTGGTCAGGAAAGTGAGTTAAAAGTCTGAATTTGGACAAAGTTTCATCGCTAATTATCCGGTTATTCGGATAGATTATCCGGATTTTGCCCACCTCTACTATAGTGTGTCGCTGGCCGGTAAAATAAATGTCCACTACGTCATGAAATCGTCCCAACCGTCAGGACACATGTACTTGTGGTATATCTCGGGCAGGGGTCAGGGTGTGGGTGGGCAATGTGAGGTCAGAAGCTTTTCGAGTTCAGAGAGAAAGAGAGGTGGGAGAGATGAGGAGGGACGGGGAAGAGAGGGACGGGGAGAGAGAAGGACGGG
>NW_004798271.1:57672-59559 GCF_000002075.1 Aplysia californica | reverse complement strand
AAAAAAAAATCCCTCTTTGCCCCCTCCTCTGGGCTCCTGACCCTTTCTGCAGCCTTTCTATTGTTACTCCTTGGCTCCTTCCTACTGCTGCCTTTCAGCCACACCCCTGATCTTAAGGTAGGTAAGATCTTACACCTTGCCTTCTCGGATAAGGGCGAAAGATCTAGGAGGTCCTGTGTTCAAGTTGCGCATGTTAAAGATCCCTTGGTGGTTCGGGGCAAAATTGAAAATAAATTCCTTCCAAACTGAAAATGTTTAATGTGTCCCCCGCGCTCATAAACATGACCATATGCAGTTGCGAGCGGAGTAAAGCACTTACCAAAACAATAAATGGAGATTTTCAGAGGAAGAAAACCCCCCCTTCAAGCAATTGTTTCGGTCCTATCTACCTGGCACTCTTCTATTATCTATTTGTGGTGGCCGAATTTTGCTATTCAAAAGGCTTTTTAATGGCTGCATCGATCGACATGCGGTTTTCGCCAAAAGATTCTTTAAAATATTCTCCAGATCATGACGCCCTTGGTTATTTTCAATTTGGAGACAGTTTTGCTGCAAAAAGCTAAATTTCTTGTAGGCCGACGCTTCTGTCTTTGTAGTTTCAGAAAATCCGGAAGTGATATTTCGAGAGGCGCATTTTGTTTTGAGAGTATAGATCTAGACCTTCTAATTTTTTGAATCTCTCAAGATTTATTGCCCCATTCCAGTAGAGTGTAAATATAGTAGACCAATGACTTTTAGTTAATATTAAAGCACTGATCGTTCCTTTCATCGAAAGGGGGCCCAGCTTGTATTTTTTAATGGGGCCGGGCCACACCCAGGTCATGACTCCCAAGTGTGGCTGTTTCCCTTGGCGCTGATCGAGGATCCAACCATAGCGGTTTTGGGGCATCTCCGATTCTTCATTTCGTGAAAGCGTGTGCAATGTCACGAAGCTTTCAGTGGAAATAGGAAATGTGAAGCTGTGTAAATCTGCTGTACTTTGGGGGGAATTTCCGTATCTATTTCCTGTTCTATTTTTAGCAACCAGCCACCCTTACAATGTTCTTCCGCAAAAGTATTGTTCCCTTTGTTCGTGGGCTGTGAACATGTTCACGCCACAACTCACCACGCCAACTCCTGTCAAGTCACGTCACGTCACGTTAAAATGTGCTGTGTCACGTCACATTTAGTTTAGGAAAGAGTTTTAAGGCACTTGCAACACATTTAGGTCAATACGTGCCGAAGACTAGATGCGTGGCTTTGTGTTTTCTCTGTCCTGATTGCATAGTTGGAGGACACCCCGGGTATGGGGCGTCGGTGGCCTAGTGGTTAGGCTTTCGGACTCGCAACCGTAAGGTCGTGGGTTCGAATCTCGTCAAGGGCCCGACGTTGTGTCCTTGGGAAAGACACTTTACACGAATTTCCTCACTTCACCCAGGTGGGAATGGGTACCCGGCTATAGACAGCAAAAGATCTTGTCAGTTCGTTAGTGTTTGAGCGCTTAATGAGCTGCTTGCACTGTATGCTTCCCGGGAAGCTGAGAATGTTTCAGGGTGTTCCATGGTCTGCTGGGGTAATAATACAGTGTAGAGCCTGCTGTTGAGCGGGGATATGCGCTATACAAATGCTATCTATTATTATTACTATTAATGTGTACTCACCATTTAATTTGGGGAGAAAAAAACCCATCAGGCTTAGATGTCAGTGGACCCTGGATTGTCTTTTATCTCTGTGTACAAGTACATGCACGTGTGTGGGGAGAAAGGAGGGGGAGGGGGTGCTGATTGGCTTAATGTTTATCCTAACCCCCCTCCCCCTTCCTCTCCCGTTCCCCTGCTCACATCTCTCTCTCTCTCTCTCTCTCTCTCTCTCTCTCTCTCTCTCTCTCTCTCTCTCTCTCTCTCTTCC
>NW_004798271.1:54848-57035 GCF_000002075.1 Aplysia californica | reverse complement strand
CACACACACACACACACACACACACACTTATACACACAACACACACATGCTTCCAACAATAACAACAACAACAACTATAACAGCAACAACTATAACAACAACAACAACAACAACAACAAAAACAATAACAACAACACATACAAGCGAATGTTCTGCTCAGTTTCCAAGGAATGTCTGACAACAAATCATAGATGTACACTATAGTTTAAAAGGAGATAACTCTAAGCAACAAATCAGCCCATCAAGGACTTTGGCGCTTTCCACAGAATCGGGTTGTTGGCGGGTGCTCCGGTGTGGTCTGCTCCTTCTTTCCTATCAAACATAATTTATCGTCCTTATACCTCCTCTTTTTCTCTTGTAAACAATACTCTTTACTAATGCTCCCAATTTTCAGCACTAATATCACGACCTATTTGTGTTGCAAGTGCCGTAAAATTCTGACGCAGGCCTAAGCCACAGACGATGCGACCTTGGCCTTCTGTGGTCTGGGTGGTGGCGGCCATGGCCTGTGACGTGTCCTTGTGCGTCACAGCTTCCGGTCGCCTCGCGGGACCTGGTCGTCCCAGGCTCGGATTATCTCCCCTTGTCAGAATGGGATTTTACTTAGGTAGTGACGTATAGTCAGTTAGTCTGCGTATAATTGTGCTACGTCATTTATTCTTTGTTGTCTTCTAGAACTTAGAAGTGTCATAGAAGAGAATGGAACCCTGGTAGCCAACACGCCCTGACGAATAAATTAAGCCCCCCCCCCCCAGTTTCCCCCATCCGCTTTCTCTTAAAATTAAATAAGCTAGGTCTTTTTACGACCCCATTGACACGATTTAGATCATTTAGAAGATTGGCATCGACCTTGCCTGTCAGGGACAACTCGGGCTGAGAGGGATACAACATCCCAGCAGAAAGACCCGGCTGAGAGGGATACACCATCCCAGCAGATAGACTCGGGCTGAGAGAGATACAACATCCCAGCCGACAGATCCGGGCTGAGAGGGATACAACATCTCAGCAGACAGACCCGGGCTGAGAGGGATACAACATCCCAGCAGATAGACCCGGGCTGAGAGAGATACAACATCCCAGCCGACAGACCCGGGCTGAGAGAGATACAACATCCCAACAGACAGACCCCGGCTGAGAGGGATACAACATCCCAGCAGAAAGACCTGGACAGTTGATAAAAACCTTCCCCACACGGCAATCAAAGTAAAGTCTGAGGGCGTTTTTTTTTTTAGGGGGGGGGGTGGAGGGGGTGTTCTGGTGTTATTTTCTCCTTCTTTCTTATAACATGTCTATCAACATTATCTCACTTCCTTCAATTCTGTGTGTGTTACTCTCTTAATCCCTTGAAACACCTCTAATCTTTCGCACCGATGTGACCTATTTGTGTTGCATGGGCCGTAAAACTCTCACTAAAAACCGAAAGCAGGTCTTCTGTGTGTGACAGTGGAGTGCTTAACGGCTACACCACTGCCTCCCCCTCCTCCCTCCACCCACACACTTTCTATGAATCTGACGTAAACTAATCACATCTCAAAGACCGTGGGACTCAAAAGCACTCAAACACTTAGGTAACACTCTGTTACCCCATGACTCATCGACCAGTGGCTGTGGTGTGACGGTTAGGCGCATCGTTGTCCCACCCAGGTTACCCCATGACTCATCGACCAGTGTCTGTGGTGTGACGGTTAGGCGCATTGCTGTAACACACAGGGAACCCAAGTTCGATTCCATGGTGGGATGGATTTTTATCGAGCATCTGATTGGTCTTTCTGCTATACTGTTGTATCCCTCTCAGCCCAGATTGGCCCTGACAGGCAGGGTCGGAAGCCTGCCTTCTGGAAAATCTAAATTGTGTTGATGGAGGTGTGAAACATCTACTTTAAAACGCAACCCCCCCCCCCCAAACAAAAACAAAAAATCTATTTAAAAAATTTTAAAAACATGTTTTCGTTATATAGAATAACGGGTCACTATGTGTGGGTGCTTGAAACCACAAGCATTTCAGTATAAGAGTGACGGGGTTTTTTGGGTTGGTTTAAAAAAAAGTCTAAGTTACAGTTTTTACTGTCTGCTTAGTGGTAGGCGATATGTGCTTGAATTGTATTATAAAAGAGAACGACAGATAAACTTGTTCGCTTCCGCTGTTCTTTTAACCCCCAACCTCATCCCCCTTCCCCTCTCACCCCC
>NW_004798271.1:51081-54432 GCF_000002075.1 Aplysia californica | reverse complement strand
CTCTCTCTCTCTCTCTCTCTCTCTCTCTCTCTCTCTCTCTCCTCCCCCTTTCTCTCCCCCTCTCCCCCTCTCCCCCTCTCTCCCCTCAAATCATAAAACAAGACAAAGGCTAACTAGATCGTGTGTCCAGGGAGACGAGAACTGAGCCATACTGGATGTGTGGTATGACCCAAAAGCGAGAAACTATATCATGGCAGTGAGTGGCTCTATGGCTTTCATTGTGTGCTGTGATTTTTGGAATAAAGAGAAGCACATCGGCAGAATAACGTTCATCTAGTGAAGGGAAGAAGCAAGACATATATTGGAAACAACAGAGAGACAGAAAAGAAGTATGAGTTATCAGTCTATCGGGGAAGAAGCAAGACAGACACACTGAGAGACAGAAAAGAATGTGTGACTTATAAGTCTATCAGGAAAGAAGCAAGATAGATACACACAGAAATGACAGAGGGAAAGAAAACAAATTTAGGCTATCAGTCTATCAGGGAAGAAGTGAGACAGATGCACAGAAATGACAGACTGACAGAAAAGAAGTATGAAAAAACAAACACAATGAAACGAGAGTGAGAGAAAAATCTGAATGACCTATCAGTCCATCAGGGAAGAAGCAAGACAGACACACAGAGAGAAAGAAAAGAAAGTGTGACTATCAGGAAAGAAGCAAGACCGATAGACAGAAATGACAGAGGGAAAGAAAAGAAGTATGACCTATCAGTCTATCAGTGAAGAAGCAAAACAGACATACAGAGAGAAAGAAAAGAAGCTTGGCCTATTATTCTATCGGGGAAGAAGCAAGACAGATACACACAGAAATGACAGAGGAAAAGAAAAGAAGTTTGGCCTATCAGTCTATCACTCAGGGAAGAAAAAAGAGAGATATACAGAAACATCAGAGAGAAAGAAAAGAAGTTAGGCCTACCAGTCTGTCATGGAAGAAGCAAGACAGACATACAGAAACAACAGAGAGAAGGAACAGAAGTACGACCTATCAGTCCATCAGGGAAGAAGCAGGACAGACTTACAAAAAGAAAGAACAGATGTATGACCTATCAGTCTATCAGTGACATCCTCCAACAATCCGCTGAACCGGAAATGACGTGGGAACTAATGGCGAGAAACTAGAGTGACGCTGATTGGATGTACGCCGTTCATTGTGTGACGTATTGCATAACGCTGGCAGGATGCTCTAGCCAACCGTTCTAAGCCCACAAAGCAATCTTTTCCAGAAGACAGATGGAATTGTTTCATTCTTCGTCTTTCAAAACATGTCTACATTATGACCTACCCATGTTTTCTTGCTTTTTCCCAACATTTACTATTTGAATGTGACAATATCGTTCTCCGGAGCACACACACACACACACACACACACACACACACACACACACACACACACACATACACACACACACACACACACACAGACTGTTGGGTTTAGTACTTCAGAACAGCGTTCCGACAATAATATTATGTTACAAAGTGACCAGGGAGTTATATAAGTGCGCGAGTTGAGTGCTTCGGAGTCACTCAGTCTTTGAGATGTGAGCAGTTTACGTAAGATTTCCGGCGTGGGAAGATGAGGGGAGAGGAGGGAGGGGGGAGGGGGCGGCGCCTGCGGTGGTGTGGTGTATAGCGCTTCGCTGTCGTACACAGAAGACTCGAGGTCGATTCTCGTATGGGTGGGGTGAGGGGAGGGGGTGGGGGGGTTATCGAGTATCTCGGCCTTTCTCCTGTGACGTTACATCCCTCTCACCCCGGGTTGGTTCTGACAGGCATCCTCGAAGCCCGCTCCCTAAATGATCTAAATTGGGTCGATGAGGGCGTACATATGCCTATAAACGTGTGTGTGTGTGCATAAATATATATTGCAGGAGAAGAAAGGAAGAAATAAGAAGAAAATAAGAACAATTTGAAAAAAGGGTATTCCAATGTAAAGCGCATTGAGCTACTTTTTTGGAAATGCGCTATATAAATGTTATTAATATATATTATTATTTATATTATCATTATTATTATAATAAAACTGATTAACAAATTAATGAAGGCGGTAATGTGGACACTTGCAGTTACGAAAATGTGGGGCTCTCGTGGTCTTGGGGTTACGGTGTACACCCCTCGTCCAACATCGATGAGGGTAGGCTTCGAACAAAATTCAAAATTAATTCCTACCTACCTAGAAATTAAATGCTTAATATGTTCGGCTCGATCATATGGCCGTATGCATTGCAAGCGCCGTAAAAAACTTACAAAAACAAAAAGAAGTAATGGAAACCATCGAACAATGACCTTCACCTTTCTTGTTTTTTTTTTATCCTGATGGCCTTTCTGAGTTCTGTGTAAAGGAAGGTCAACGCCCCCTCGTCCCACCCCCTTTTTTTCTCCTTCCAATACGGCTGTTAAAATGTTTCTAGCTATTTTGATTACTCTGTAGCAGTGTTGGTTCCTGTATTATTATAATTTGTAACAACAGTACTCACACAGGGACTGTGGGCAGAGGCTTCTTGGGAAATCCAGCCCACCTTGAATGAAATTACGATCTTTTGGTGAGAAAAGTTTCTCTTTTTTGGGGGGGCTAAAATCTGGAACTCCGTGCCCCAGTATCTCAGAGAAATAACAAATTAATCTTAATACGTTTAATCGATTGTTAAAGACTCATTTGTTTAATTCTTTGTTATAGCGTGTTAATAATTTCTTATATGTTTTGTTTTTATCGCTGTCCCTTTACTTACTTTACTTTTACTTTTACTTTTTTATCCTCTGTTGCCGTGAAGCGTCGAGGGGAGATGCAGTTTTCTATGGTAGGCCAGCTCCGCAGCTCTTTCAGTTGTGATGTTATGTTTTCTCAGGGTTTCCTTGACACCCTCGATCCACCTTTAGCGTGGCCTTCCTCTTCCTTTATAGCCTGAGTGCTTGGTACTGCTGTCCATACGGGTGTATGATTAATATGTGGTTGTGAAAGTTCTCAGTTAGTTTTAGTTTTAGTAGAGGTTTTACGGCGCTCGCAACTGCATAAGGTCATATGAGCGCCAGAAGATTAGAGCTGTTACAAGAGAGTAACAAACATAAAAAGAAGAAGGGGAGATAAGGACGAAAGATGTTTCATAGGAAAGAAGACACAAACCTCACCAGAGCATCCGCCAACCACCCACGAAAGTTCTCCTTTATGTGATTGAACAGGTTTTTCTTGTTACTGTGAAATATGTTTTCTTGCGTGCACCGCTCAGTGATCACGTGATTGGTGTAAAGCGCTCAGAACTTACATTAGTATGGGACAGAGCTCTATATAAATGCAATCTATTATTATCATTATTATTATTATGATGATGATGATGATGATGATGATTATTATTA
>NW_004798271.1:47831-48833 GCF_000002075.1 Aplysia californica | reverse complement strand
CATCATCATCATCATCATCATCATCATCATCATCATCATCATCATCATCATCACCCACCTTCAACTCTCTCACCCCTTGTTGGAGTATAAGCCACCAACAAGAACTCTCCATCTATTTCTGACCTGGGTTATAGTCTCCGCCAGTTTCCTGCTGTATCCATCTCTTTATGGTTGGAATCTAAGTCCCACCTCCAAGTACTGTTAGGCCTTCCTTCCATTCTCTTTCCTTGTGGATTCCATCTTAAAGCTCGACAGGTGGTGCTGTGTTCGTATTCGGGTTTCTCCCGTCATTTGAATTACTTTTCCACATACTTTCTCAGCACCAGTGGTTAAAAAATTGTATTCGTTTTTAGGCTTACATCAACCCGGTTTAGATCATTTAGAAGGCGGGCTTCTGACTTTGCTTGTCAGAGCCAACCCGGGCTGAGGGGAAAACAACATCCCATCAGAAAAGAAAGACTGAGATACTCAATACAAATTTCTCCCTACTCAGGAATCGAGCTCGCGTCTCCTGCATGTAACAGCAGTGAAGTGCCTAACTACTACACCACAGAGGCTGGTGCACCAGTTGTGCTTTATCGTTCTAGAATGTTCCAGCCAGATACAAAAGTGACAGTGGTGAAGTCAAAATTGTCCGAGACGACCACCCATTGTCAAGGAGTAGAGTCTGACACGTAGAATTGAAGCCAGCCTCCTAAATTCTGACCTTAATTATGTTGATGGGAGTGTAAAACACCTACTTTAGTTAGTTTTAGTAAGAGTTTTTCCGGCACTTGCAACACAATAAAGTCATTATATAAGTGCCGAAGATTAGAGGTATTGTAAGAGAGGAGTAACATATTTTAATTTAAAAAAGGAGGAGGAGAGATCAGGACGACAGATGTTTGATAGGAAAGAAGTAAACCACACCAGAGTATCCGCCAACCTCACATTAAAACATTACATAATGAATGCTTGGGCAAGGCTCACAACAACAACCATAGAATTTCAAGACATATATTT
>NW_004798271.1:45589-46661 GCF_000002075.1 Aplysia californica | reverse complement strand
TGGATAAAATGGATATATATATATCGAACATGTTATATTTAAAACAAAAGCAACACCCTAGTTGGAATTACACAAGCAAAGTAGAAAAGATCAAACACGTTCAACAAAATAACGTTTCTTGTACATAATTATCATTCCATCCGAGTCCAAACGTTCCCCAGAACTAAAACGAAGGATCTAAAGACAGCTTCAATGAATTGAGTCCAGTCCTGAAAAATAGTACTAACCACAATGACTTCTAAAAGAAGGGTTCTCAAAGGTTATGACATTGAGTACTGTACCCTTCTATACATACGGCTGTGAATGCTGGACAGTTACCAAAAATAGTGAAAATAAAATAAAAGCGGCTGAAATCTGGTTTCTCAAGAGACCTTTAGTAGAGACTTTCATGGACAGAAAAGAAATCAAACGAGAAAGCACTGAACGAGGCCCACCTGGGTCTCACATTAATAAGTACATTTGAGTCAGGACGAGGTGGAATCAATTCTCGGACATGTAGTGGAGTTATTGGTATCATCAGAAAGCTGATGTATTTGCCTTGCTTACAAAGAAATAAATATCCATTTATCTTGAATAGAACTGTAGGTATTATTTGCGATTGAAGGACGTGAGGTCGTCTGGTTTCTGTGGTGAAATTAGCGAGAAAATGGCCCCCAAAGTTTGGTAACTTTAATAGCTAAAAATAATAGTCATTGAAAACTGAAAAAAAGACATATTTTGCACCTTTTATCAACATTTATCGGTACAATTCACACGGAAATGTGTTTTTGTATGGACGTAAAAGAGGTAGTAAAGCCAAAAAATAAAAAAAAAGTTTAATATATATTTCCAAACTGGCACAAAAATGGCTGTTTCTACGATTTCGATATTTTGATGAGCGCCTGATTACACCATGATGCCTCACATAATCTGAGATTTTTGAGAGCTTCCGATGAGAAAAATAATAAATTTGAGCCACGCACAGTGTATGCTTTAGTAGGGTTGCTGTAGGTTGATTACTGCGTCATGATGTTTTAGATAGACGGAGAGAGAGAGAGAGAGAGAGAGAGAGAGAGAGAGAGAGAGAGAGTGA
>NW_004798271.1:41633-42804 GCF_000002075.1 Aplysia californica | reverse complement strand
AGAGAGAGAAAGAGAGAGAGAGAGAGACACACGATGAGGTATCAGGTGATATAGAGTAATAGAGAGTTATACAGGACTCAGAGGAAGGGGGGGGGGGGCATCAGCCTGTATCTCATTCTAACAAAGAACACATTATCTATGGTTTGGACATCTGTCTGTCAAGACAACCGCTAGCCAGTATAGCAGAGAGAGAATACAACCAGAGATCAGACAGATACAGAGGAAGAGGCAGGCCTAGGAACAGATGGATAAACGAGGTTAAAGAAACATTAGACAAAAACAATTAACAATCATGCAACAGGCGATAAAACAAAGAAGAGAAAGACGTTTACTTTCCATCTTTTTAATTTTTAAAAAAAATGTGTTTTACACCCCCATCGATACAATTTAGATAATTTAAGAGGAGGGCACCCGACCCTGTTTGGGCTGAGTCTGAGAGAGATACAACATTCTAGAGGCAAGAAAGAGATTCATGACAAATATTCCCTCTTCCCCCCCCCCACCCCCCGCAAAACTTAGGAATCGAACTTGAGTTCCTTGCGTGTGTCTGCGAGGCGCCTAACTGCTACACCCGACCGACCCCTTAGGTAAACTGAGCTGGAGAAAAGAAAAGAAAAAGTAAATAAAATATCCAATTCCTCACTCGTCTTCTATCTCGGTCAAAGAGAACATTTCACAAACATAACAGTCGCAAAATTAATGGTAAAAAAATAACGGTCACAAAATTAATGGTTAAAAATAATGGTTAAAAATAATGGTCACAAAAATAATAGTCACAAAAATAATGGTCACAAAAATAATGGTCACAAATATAACGGTAAAACAAATAACTGTCACAGAAATAACCGTCACAAACATAACCGTCACAAACATAACCGTCACAAACATAACCGTCACAAACATAACCGTCACAAACTTGATATTCAACCCAAAAAATATATCTTGTCTGGTGCTTCTCCCCCCGACACCCCAAGATAAGACAGGCCGGGAGAAAGTAAAGACAAAAATAAAGTATCTAATTCCTCACTCCTCTATCTCGGTCAAAGAAAGAATTTCATGAAAATAACGGTCACAAAAAACGGTGACAAACATAACGGTTTTCCAACAAAAAATGTCTTTGTCAGTGAAGAGACTATCAGATTGACAAGATAACGAGAGTTTATCCCCGCCA
>NW_004798271.1:36199-39335 GCF_000002075.1 Aplysia californica | reverse complement strand
ATTGTGTGTGTGTATGTGTGTCTGTGTTTGCACGTTTGTGTGTGAGTCTAGAGCTCCCCATCTTTCTATTCCACCCATCAGTGAGTGTCTCTGTGTGTGAGTATGTGTGTATTGTGTGTGTGTATGTGTGTCTGTGTTTGCACGTTTGTGTGTGAGTCTAGAGCTCCCCATCTTTCTATTCCACCCATCAGTGAGTGTCTCTGTGTGTGAGTATGTGTGTATTGTGTGTGTGTATGTGTGTCTGTGTTTGCACGTTTGTGTGTGAGTATAGAGCTCCCCATCTTTCTATTCCACCCATCATTGAGTCTACTTAGCCCAGTCCTCACCATGGCAACCACCAACACTCCACACAGTTTAACTGCCCCGACCCACCACGCAGCAAACAAAAATCTCCCTCTTCACAGGGATGTGTTCAGTCAGCTCTGTCAATGACGACATGGACAAATATTGCTCACTCTAATGTCCGATCAATAGACCAAAGGCAAATTTCGAATCATCATACACAAATTATGTACTCCAATTTACACAAATTATACACTCCAATTTACACAAATTTCATAGTATGCGTGCTGTTCCTTGCTTTTTTAAGTACCTTACTTAGGCATACTTTACTTACTTTCCCGTCCTCTGTTGCTTTACAATTTACACAAATGTCATAGTATGCGGGCTGTCACTTTCTTTTTTAAGTACCTTACCTACTTTACTTACGTTCCCGTCCTCTGTTACTTTACAGTGTGGAAAGGAGAAACAAATTTAATGTATTTCTCTTGTTTTTGTATCGTCTGTTGCTTTTAGTTATAGTAGAGGTTTTACGGCGCTCGCAACTGCATAAGGTCAGATGAGCGCCAGAAGATTAGAGGTGTTACAAGAGAGTAACAAACATAAAAAAGAAGTAGGGGGAGATAAGGACGATAGATGTTTCATAGGAAAGAAGAAGCAAACCACACCAGAGCACCCGCCAACCACCCACATCGTCCGTTGCGTTGTTGGGTTTTTTTTTGTCTATAACTGTTTTTCTCACCCCCTCTATCTCTATCTTTTCCTCCATATCCATCTGATCTCTGGTTGTCAGGTTTAATGATAACAAGCTGGGCCTCCTTTCGATGAAAGGGATGATCGGTTCTTTAATATCAACTAAAAGTCATTGGCCTACTATATTTAAACTCTACTGGAATGGGGAAATAAATCTTGAGAGATGCTAAAAATTAGAAGGTCTAGATCTATACTCTCAAAACAAAATGCACCTCGCGAAAAATCACTTTTGGATTTTCTAAAATTACAGAGACAGAAGCGTCGGCCTACAAAAATGATCGGCGAAATAAAGAAATTTAGCTTTTTGCAGCACAACTGTCTCAAAACTGAAAAAAACCAAGGGCGCCATGATCTTGAGAATATTTTAAAGAATTTTTTGGCGAAAACCGCATGTCGATCGATGCAGCCATTAAAAAGCCTTTGGAATAGCAAAATTCGACCACAACAAATAGGTAATAGATACTAATAATGATAAATTATAGCATTTTTGTGTAGCACATAACCCAGCTCTACAGCAAGCTCTATGCGCTTTACACAATAATATTATTATAGTATTACCCCAGCAGACCATAGAACACTCAGAAATATTCTCAGCTTCCCGGGCAGCATACAGTGCAAGCAGCTGATTAATCGCTCAAACACTAACAAACTGACGGATTGAACACTTTCATTACACCCTACTTTCTTTTTTTTCTTTTTTTGCAGCGGAAATTTTTCGGTGAATTCAAATGAGACTGGGTCTCTACATTATTACCCCACCACACCCAAGAACATTCATTAACATTCTCAGCTTCCCGGGAAGCAAACAGTGCAAGCAGCTGATTAAGCGTTCCAACACTAACCAACTGACACGATCTTTCACTTTCTATAGCTGGATAATCATTCCCACCTGGGTGAAGTGAGGAAAATTCTTGTAAAGTGCCTTACCCCATGGCACAATGTCGGGTCCCTGGCGGGATTCGAAACGACGACTTTACGGAAGCAAATCTTAGGGCCTAACCACTAGGAGCCGACGCCATGTTTTAACAAACTGAAACATCTGTATGAATTTATAGAACTCTTGTTAAAGTTCCGAAAAAAAGCTCATCTTGCAGCGTTGTCGAATGACCAGAATGCGCGACCTAGATCTAAAAGCGCGTCCACACGGCCGGCAATGTACCAGTCTCTGCACGAGAGAAAAAGGAGAACGGGCAGACACATAGAACACTTTCAGCACATCCTATTTTCATGTCGATTGCAGCGAATATTTTTCTGTGTATTGAAATGAGACTCGTTTTCTATATCATTACCCCAGCGGACCCTAGCACCCTCATTAACATTTTCGGCTTTCCACGAAGCTTAAAGTTCAAGCAGCTGGTTAAGCGCTTTTAAACACTAACAAACTGACCAGATCTTTCACTTTCTATTGCTGGGTAATAATTTCCACCTGGGTGAAGTGAGGAAAATCGATGGCACAACGTCGGGTCCCTGACGGGATTCGAATCCACGACTTTACGGAAGCAAATCTTAGGGCCTAACCACTAGGAGACCGAAGCCACCTTTAAGAAAACTGAAAAATCTGTATGAATTGTATAACTCTTTTTAAAGTTCCCCAAAACTGGGCATATTCTAGCGTTGTCGAATGAGCAGAACACGCGACCTCAGTGAGTAAAGACAGATGTGCGCCCTCACGCGGGCAATGTACCAGTCACTGCAGAAGGGAAAAGGCAGAACGGCCAGACAGACAGAGCACTTTCATTGCAACCTATGTTCTTTTTTTAAAAATAGCTGCGGACATTTTTTTTCACGAATTCAAATGAGATTGGGTCTCTATATTATTACCCCAGCAGACCGTAGAACACTCAGGAGCATTCTCGGTTTCCCGGGAAGCATACAGTGCAAGCAGCCGATGAAACGCTCACATACTATAAAACTAGAACAAAATCTTTCGCCGTTTAGAGCCGGGTACCCATTCCCACCTGGAAGAAGTGAGAGAAATTCGTGTCAAGCGCCTTTCGCAACGACAAGACTTCGGGCTTCTCTCCTTCTCTCTCTCTCTCTCTCTCTGTCTCTGTCTGTCTGTCTGTCTCTCTCTCTCTCTCTCTCTCTCTCTCTCTCTCTCTCT
>NW_004798271.1:29858-31399 GCF_000002075.1 Aplysia californica | reverse complement strand
CGTATGCTAGATACACACTCAATGTTATTTTGATGCATGCTCTAAGGTCGTAAGTATACTTATACAAGATGGTTAAGATGGAAGCATTTTGATAGATGGTGGTAAAAATGACCTTCTGTATCTTTCTTTCTTTGTTACAGATCAGAAGCCTAGGTCTTTTACTAGGCCACCGACGTCTAGTGGTTAGGCTCTCGGACTCGCCACCGTAAGGTCGTGGGTTTGAATCCCGTCAGGGGCTCGACGTTGTGTCCTTGGGAAAGGCACTTTGCACAAATTTTCCTCACTTCACCCAGGTGGAAATGGATATCTGGCTATAGACGGTGAACGATCTTGCCAGTTTGATAGTGTTTCAGCGCGTGAAATCCGCAGCTTGCACTGTATGCTTCCCCGGAAGCCGAGAATGTTTCTGAGTGTTCTCAGAGGGTCTGCTGGGGTAATAATAGTTGTGAAGCGCATAGAGCATGCTCTTGAGCAGGGATATACGCTTTATAAATGCAATAATAATAATTATTATTACCCAATAAGCAGCTGCAGACAAACTGGCGAAGACTACAAATGGCGAGGAGGGGTAGTTTTGGCGGTTCTGCTACTCTCATTAAATGCCTCAACATGTCCGGAGAAGTGATCACGGGCGAATCGAGGCGGCCATAAATGGTCGCTTTTAAGGACAAGCGGGCTAACCCAGATATCGGGGGTTTCCAGACATCTTGACCTACACCAAAAGTGGGCATTGCCCTACCTATAGGAGAAGTTTGGTTTCATTGGTGTGTATATTTGTTTGGTTTTAGAGAAAACTCTCCTTGTCCTTTAAAGAAACTGAACAAGGGGCAAAAACTTTACCTTCGATTTTCTCAAAACAGCAAATTTCGGGATAGCCCCCTTGTGCTTAAAAGCGACCAAATAACCCCTTACCATCCGCTGTGAGTCAAATAGTGAGGATATCTGGATAGTCGGTGGATGAGAGATTTATTTCTCCAACAGCAAAGGGGCAGATGAGGATGCTTTATCCAAAAAGGCAACGTGGGTGGTTGGCGGGTGCTCTGGTGTGGTTTGCTTCTTTCTTCCCTTCCTATCAAACATATATCATCCTTATCTCTCCTCGTTCTTTTTTGCGTTTGTTACTGTCTTGAAACACCTCTAATCTTCGACACGTATATGACCTCATTGTGTTGCAAATGCCGTAAAACTCTTACTAAAACTAAATTAAAATGGCCACCAGAAACTCGTGCTTTGTCTCCTCTAGCAGATACGGGAACTTATGAGGATTTTCCTCTGGAGGCTGAGGATGGGCTAACAACCCATTTTATAAAAACTTTAAAGTTGCTGAAACGTAAACCAACTGGAAAAAGAAAACGAGGAAGACCAAGTGGAATTAGCTATTGAAGCACAATATGGGATGAGGCAATCACCCAGGGCCTGGATGTGCCGAAATTGGAGGACGTGTCCAAGGACAGACAAGCGTGGCGTTGACTGCTCTCTGCCTTATATGTATCTGACGGTATCGGGAGGCAGTAAGTCAGTAAAGTACCATGCACCAGTCA
>NW_004798271.1:25039-26454 GCF_000002075.1 Aplysia californica | reverse complement strand
CCCCTCACACACACACACACACACACACACACACTCACACACACACAAGACTACATTACCTAACTGTTCTCTTCCCTCTTGCCCATCCGTGTAAAGTTCTCGGAGTATTATATTCTTGATCTTCCCCTGTCACTTTTGCCTTTCATTCATCTCACAAAAGTAAGTGTTAAAATCGTTATGTTGTCTTTAGGCCATTTCCAAAGGGGGGTGGGGAGGGGGGATATTAACATGTTCTTATGCACCGAAGAATTGTAAATGGGCTGATTCATCAATGTCATGCTCATACTGTGCCGGAACAACGTATGGGAAACTCCTGCTTTTTCTTTCCTCATCCTTACTATCTTCATTTTTGTCCTCTACTTCTTTTGTATGTTGCCTTGATAGTCAAAGCAGACTGTGTGCTGTTGAGGCTAGAGAGTTGAACAGAGTAAGCCTGATTCCCTGTTTGTACTTCTCTGTTGACATCCACCCCTTGGCGCTCATATGACCTTATGCAGTTGCGTTTGTATTTGAGGCGACGACTCGGGGGATCAGTTTGTGCCACGATAGCCGCTTTGCGCCCTCAATCTGGCTCGCAAACCGATCCGACACGAACCGAACCGAAACGATCGTGCCAATGGGCACCCGGTATAAGGTCTCATCATCACCTAGTGCCAGATCTGCGACAGACATCGGCGATCATGGTTCTCCATTCATTCCTTTGCTCGGATGCTCTTAAAAAAGCTACGTTTCCCTGATCTCTCACCGTTACCCATTTGTTTAGATTCCCTGGGTAGGTTGCTCTGGGCCTACCCCTGCCTCGTTTGCCTTCAATTTTACCAGTGAGAGCTAGATGTTCAAGACCTTTATGTCTACTCAGGTGTCCTAAAAAAACTACATTTATTTGTCGTTTCCTGGTTGTTTTTAATAGTGAGCGTCCCATATGGGACTACCTCATTTGGAGCTTTTTCCTTCCACTATATTCTCAGTAGTCTCCCAAGAAACCACATCTCTGTTGCTTCTATTTTCTTTTCACTGTCTTTAGTGATTGTCCAGGATTCACAGCCAATAAAGAAGCGTTGACTATACATAGCATTTCAGAACTTTCGTTTAGGTAGTCACTGAGATGGGTTCAGGTAAAAGGTCTTAGGCAGAGAAAAGAGAGAGCGGTGTTTCGCTGTACAAATCTAGTGTGAACGAACAAACGCTGGTTTCCTTGCCTTTCCCCTGTGTCCGTTTTGTTAATGGCCTGATTCGTAATGGACAAATACTGACTTTGAGAATGTGAGGGAATAGGTGCAATGACGTTTGAACAGTAAGAAGAAACAATAAGAGATTATGAACAACAATGGGAAGAAGAAGAAGAAGAAGAAGAAGAAGAAGAAGAAGAAGAAGAAGAAGAAGAAGAAGAAGAAGAAGAAGAAGAAGAAGAAGAA
>NW_004798271.1:20716-22757 GCF_000002075.1 Aplysia californica | reverse complement strand
TGAGAGAGAGAGAGAGAGAGAGAGAGAGAGAGAGAGAGAGAGAGAGAGAGAGAGAGAGAGAGAGAGGGGAGGAGAGTAGAGAGGAAAAGAGTGACAGAGATAGAGGGGGATAGGGGGAGAAACAGGGAGGTGTGGAAGAGGGAAAAGAGAGACAGAGAGAGAGAAAGAGAGAGATAGAGACAGAGAGAGAGAAAGAGAGAGAGAGCAGAGAGAAATTCCCTCTTAACAGCAAGCTCTATGCACTTTACAACATATTCTACCCCAGCAGACCTGATAACACCCTGAAACAACCTCAACTTCCTGGGAAGCATACAGCGCACACTGCCATTTATAGGCGCTAAAACACTAAAATATTGACAAGATCTTTCGCTGTCTGTGGCCGGGTACCCATTCCCACCTGGTCAAGTGAGGAAAATTCGTGTAAAGTGCCTTTCTCTAGGAACAACGACGGCCCGCGGCTCGAAGCCCCGAACCCGGACCCTCACGATTACGAGTCCGTAGCCAAACCAGTATAGCCCTTTCCCTTTCATCTGACCGCAGTTAACTTTACTTGTACTGTCATGGCCGTCCATTACTTTTTTCTTCCGCTTGTACCGGGGGGTGTCGCGGGGAGACACAGGCGTCTGTCTGCAGCGAGGCGAGTGGCCTGTAGGAGGGACATCCCCTGAGCTCTGAGGGTGTCTGCCACAGATTCACTCCATCGTCGCCTTGGTCTTCCTCTGGCTCTCCATCCAGAATATCTAATGTTGTATGCTCTCAGAGCTGGATGGTTTGGGGGCATCCGCGTGAGATGTCCGAACCACTTGACCTTTTGTTTTTCAATGTGTGGTAGGGCTGGTGTTGCTCCTACGGTGTCCCTTATGACTTCATTTTTTATTTTTTATTTTTTTTATTTTTGATTTTTGATTTTTGATTTTAAAAACGCATTTAAAACTGGCTGAAAACAAATGGCTCTGTTTAATCTTTCCGGGTCTTTGCATGCGGGTTTAAAAGTGAAGCGATTAACAGAATCTAAACGCCCAGCCATAAAAGTTACCGCGAACTAAGGTTCCGACAAGTCTAAAGTGGGTCAAAAATAATATAGGATTTACAGCATACACCGAAAACATTGAAAATTTGACATATTTTCCTCAACACCACTCTTTAACGTTCGCCCAAAGAAACACGATTCAAGAGACGGGGTGAGTATTTTTCGAGACTCACGTGGAGTACGTGGAGACGTCTAGACAGCCGGGGGATGAAATCTACAACAAGCTTATATTATATATACTGACATGTGGGGGCAGGGTGGTGTCGCTGTCTCAAAAAAAGCAATTTGAAGACAGGGCAACTGCAAGTCATTTATTTTAGTGATCCTGTGTATGCATCCAAAGAGCGGTTTTTAATAGTGGATCCAAAGAGAAAGACTTTCTTATTACTGGGTCAACATTTGTGAAAAATATATTTTTGTTTGGTCGCTGGCCTGCAGAAGTGCCATGCAAAGTTCCGTGGGTATAGATCTAAGTAAATTCCTCAGTGAGCTAGAATTTTTGTTTAAAGCAGTCAGACGAAAGTGAACGAGCAAGACTATCGACTACAGGTGGGCAAAATCCGGATGAATATCCAGATAATCCTCAATAAAACATTATCCGAATTCAGACTCTTAACTCTCTTTCCTGACCCGTTTGCCGAAGAGGGTGCACCCATTTGTTGAAGTTGTGCTAACCCGTTTGTCGAAGTGGTTCTAAGCGGTTCATGACATATTATTATTTTACCGAAGACGTGCACTAACCGGATTTTGCTAAAGCGACTCATTGACCAGCAGTACCATCAACCCCAAGGAACTTCGCTGCAGAGATGTTGTGACAAATTGCTTTACTTTTTCTCAACATGAAAAACTGACACGTCTCAAGGGAAGTGGTGTGAACGCGTTGCTCGTACTATCAGAGGTACTGTACAACCAAACTCCCTGATACGAACCTAAAAAGATGTACATGCGCGCACGTGTGTATGTGTGTGTGTGTGTGTGTGTGTGTGTGTGTGTGTGTGTGTGTGTGTGTGT
>NW_004798271.1:16462-18184 GCF_000002075.1 Aplysia californica | reverse complement strand
GTGTGTGTAAGTGATTTGAGAAACGATATCTGATGACAGAATTCTGTTTAAGAAATGACACCTGGTGACAGAATTCTGTGTACGAGTGCGTGTGTGTCTTTGTGTGTGTTTAAGAGTGTATGTGTGCGTATGTGTGTGAATCAGTATTTGTGTGTGAGAAGTGAGAATAAATCCGTATGTCTGTAAGTGCGCTTGTGCGCTTGCGCGCACGCGAAGATATTTCCAACACCCCCTCCCCCTCCTTTCTCCATCCCCCATCCCCGGTCAACCCTTCTCCTCCCCCACCCCAACCACCCCAACCCTCCCCAACCAGCAAAACCACCACTCCAGCTAGTAGGATCTCTCTCTCTCTCTCTCTCTCTCTCTCTCTCTCTCTCTCTCTCCGTGGTTCTCTCCATAGCCGCTGTCCTCACTTGCTCGCGGTATCTTATCAGTGATTGGTCCAACATTTCCACGGCTCGTGTGAATGGAATGGTTTCTGGGATAACAACAGCAACAACAACAACAACAACAACAACAACTACAATTTATTTGTGCTGAAGAACTGAAGATATTAGTGACACTGTGTGTGCTGTTCATTCCGACTGGGAACAATATTATTGATTTCTGGAGATCTGTGTGTTGCGGTTCTTGAGGTTTGAGTAAGTTTAGGCTGAGTAAAGAGAAGCACGTCAACACGATGGCATAGCGGCACGCGGGTGTCTCTGGCCTTTTGCGTGCTGAGCGACGATCTTAAAGCTGTGTGCGTGATGTAGCTTTGCCTGGGCGGTAGACATAGAGGAATTTCAGTACTAGCTGCCCAAAAGGCCACCCGTAGAAGACAATCCTCTGCTCTAACGGTCATCTGTATAAGACAATCACCTGTACAAACGATTTTTTGTAATAAACAAACAAATAAATAAATAAATAAAAATAAAATAAATTACACTTTTGTTGATCCCAGAAGGGCTATTTGGTTTACAATGGCAAATATATATAAATACACACATACATACATAAATACATGCACAAATACAAACATAAATACACAATATTACACCAGTACAGAACAGTTTACAACCATACCAATGCCAGTCGCCACTGTGCAGCTCCCTGTATTTTGAATATTTTGTATTAAACAGTCTTAAATAGGTGGCCATCTTACACAGTATTTTCTGTGCGAACGGTCACTTCTCATGCCCCCCCCCCCCTTCCCCGCGCCTCTTTTTGCGTTTTTCCATAACATTTCGATGACACTGTGTTGGATGGCCACCTGTCTAAGACGGTCACATTCTCCTTGGTAATGGCTGGCCGTTTCTTTGGGGGTTATTTGGACTGTCGAACTGTAGAACTGTAGACTGTAGAACTGTAGAACTGTAGAACTGTAAAACTGTAGACTGTAGAACTGTAGAACTGTACAAATGTGGAACTGTGGAACTGTGGAACTGTGGAACTGTAGACTGAAGATTGACCAAGAACTGGTCGCTTTTAAGCTCAAGGGGGCTATCACAAAAAATGCTGTATTGCGAAAATCGAAGGTAAAGTTTTTAACCCTTGTTCAGTTTCTTTACAAGACAAAGAGAGTTTTCTCTGAAACCAAACAAATATACACACCAATAAAACCAAACTTCTCCTATAGGTAGGACAATGCTCACTTTTGGTGTAGGTCAAGATTTCTGGAAACCCCCGAAATCTGGGTTAGCCCGCTTGCCCTTAAAAGCGACGAACTATAAAATCCCCCCC
>NW_004798271.1:14316-15535 GCF_000002075.1 Aplysia californica | reverse complement strand
AGATGGGAAATGGGACATGGTCGTTTCTACAGGTGACTGTCTTGTAATCTAACATCGGAATGGTAAAATGAGACATGGTCGTTTCTACAGGTGATTGTCTTGTAATCTAACATCGGAATGGTAAAATGAGACATGGTCGTTTCTACAGGTGATTGTCTTGTAATCTAACATCGGAGAGGCAAAAGGAGACATGGTCGTTTCTACAGGTGATTGTCTAGGACAGGTGGCCGTGAGAGCAGGTTCAACAGAAGATTCTGTAGACTCAAACAGCGCACAAAATAGCCACAAGCTGCGTGTGTATGTGTGTGTGTGTCTCTGTCTGTCTGTCTGTCTGTCTGTCTGTCTGTCTGTCTGTCTGTCTCTCTCTCTCTCTCTTTCTCTCTCTCTCTTTCTGTGTGTGTGTGTCTATGTGTGTGCGTGTGTTTGTGTGTGTGTCTCCCTCCTCTCTCTCTGTGTCTCTCTCTGTCTGCCTCTCTCTTTCTCTCTCTCTCTCTCTCTCTCTCTCTCTCTCTCTCTCTCTCTCTCCTTGAGTGTGTGTGTGTGTGCGTGTGTGTGCAGAGCTCTCGTTTTATGCTTGAAAACGACTAAAAAAAACAACAGTTCAGGGTGAGATTAGTGAAGTAGACAGGGCGTGGAATACACGTGTGTTATGGGAGAGATCACACCGCGCTGTAGTGTGAGCTTTTTAAATTATTTTTTTAAATAGTAGACGGTTTTGCGGCGCTCGCAACTGCATAAGGTCATATGAGCGCCAAGGGGTGGGTGTCAACAGAGACGTCTAAACGGGGAATCAGACTCACTGCTCACCTCTCTAGCTTCTACAGCACAAAGTCTGCCTATACTATCAAGGCACCCCGGAAATAGCAGTTCGCAAGAGTGTGACAAACATACAAAAGAAGTAGAGGAAAATGACAATAGTAAGGATGAGGAAAGAAAAAGCAGCAATTCCCTGTTATAGATCAGGCACAGTTCTGAGCGTGACATGATGAATTGGAATGGGTTTTGTTGTTGTTTTGTTTTGTTTTTGTTTGTTTATTTTTTGTCTTTTGGGGATGGGATTTTTGTTGTTGCTTCGTAGCTTTCATGGGAAGGTACGTAGTTGTATTTTTTTAGAAGGGGAGGATATCTTTTTAATGGGGGTGGGGGGTTATCTTTTAAAAGGGGGAATGTGTATTTTTTTAAAGGGGAATTGTGTGTGTGTGAGTGTGTGTGTGTGTGT
>NW_004798271.1:10281-11697 GCF_000002075.1 Aplysia californica | reverse complement strand
GGGGGGTTGGTAATTGAAGTTTCTTAATCTGGAGTATCAGTTGCATACTCTTGAGAAATATTTCTTCGAAATTCAAATTCTGTATGTTGAAAACGGGGGTAAAAATATATAGATTGGGTTTTCTTTTCTTTTTCATCCTCTGTTGCCGTTAAGCGTCGAGGGGTACAACTGTTTAAGGAATGAAACCGGTTTTTTTTTTGTCACCCATTTCTCGGGAAAAGTACATTTGAACATCTTGCCAACGATATCGTTCTGTGAAATGGCCAAATCGATACCTTAGAATTACAACGTTCTAGTTGACATTTTTGGCCGTTTTGAGTTACTACGACCATGGGGTTGGAAACCAAATATTCTGCCTGCTGTATCAAATTCGTACGATTATTTAGATTTGTTATCAAAATATTCAAAAAATAATTGCAATTGAAAAAAGCTTAATCGGGGGCTCACGTGGTCTAGAGGTTAAGGTGTTCGCCTCTCATTGAATAGGTCCTGGGTTCGAATCCGGAGAGCAACGGAAAAGTTTCTTCCCGAATTTGTTTTTTCCTTTCACCCTCTTTCCTGCTCTCTAACCATGTTCTGTCGTCTGCTTTCGCCTCCACTTTCTGCCCCCACTCCTTCACATCCTTTGCCCCCTCCTCTGGGCTCCTGACTCTTTCTGTAGCATTTCTACTGCTACTCCTTCGCTCCTTCTTACTGCTGTCTTTCTGCCACACCCCTGATCTTCTGGTAGGAAAGATAAACACCTAGCCTTCTCGGACAAGGGCGAAAAATCTCAGAGGGCCAGTGTGCAATTTGCGCACGTTAAAGATTCCTTGGAGATCCAAAATCGATAAGAGTAGGCTTCGGCCGCCACCCGGGCAAAATTCCAAATGTCCTGCCACCTGAAAATATTTAGTGTGTCCCGCGCGCTCAAATGACCTTATGCAGTTGCAAGCGCCGCAAAACACTAACCAAAAAAAAGAGCTTAACCTCGTTGTGAAACTCATGGTTTTTTTATTTACGTCAAATTCCCCCAAACTTGGAGGTACTGTGCTGATAAAACTTGCCGCTCTAGGGTAGCGTCCTGTCTGTAGAGTTCCCGTGGGTGGGTGATTGGGATTTCCCGTTTGTGGTGGTGGGGAAAGGGGGTGGGGTTAGGCTACCGGACTCGTAATCGTGAGGTAGCGGGTTCGGGGGTTCGAGCCGCGGGCCCGACGTGGTGTCTTTTGGGAAAGGCACTTAATTTTCCTCACTTCACCCAGGTGGAAATGGGCACCCAGCCATAGACAGCGAAAGATCTATAAATGGCCACTTGCACTGTATGCTTCCCAGGAAGTTGAGGTTGTTTCAGAATGCTCTCAGGTCTGCTGGGGTAATAGTATAAATTGTGAAGCACATAGAGCTTGCAGTTAAGCGGGGATTTGCGCTATACGAATG
>NW_004798271.1:3474-6360 GCF_000002075.1 Aplysia californica | reverse complement strand
GATGGGGCGGGGGGAGGATGGGATTATTTTTGTGTTTATACAGTGCATTAAGATATTTATCTTTTTTCAGGGGAAGGGGTTTTAATATCGAGGTCATTAATTGGGTGATTTCGCTCCTAGTCGGTCTCACGCCTTATCTGTTTCCCTATGGTCTTTTTTCTGTGGGTGGTTGGAAGGTGCTTTGGTGTAGTTTGCTCCTTCTATCCTATCAGACATTTTATCATTGTTATCTCTCCACCTTTTCGTTGTATTTCACTCTCTAGTGAGACCTCCAATCTTTGACACATAGACACTATCGATTTTTGTTGCAAGTGCCGTAAAACTCTTCCTAAACTTAACTTGACCCTATCCGTACGTCGTGTTTTACTATCGCATCAATACGACGTGGGGAACTCTGTGCCATCACTTTCCAAAGAGGAAATTTACTCGTTAATCCAATCCGTACGCTTTGTATAGCAGTCTGTCAAAATGATTTTTTGAGAAATACTGAAAGTTGCTACGAGATCTTCGAACTAGATCTAGAAGTATTCTAAAATCTGAAGAATACAACCCCGGGGTACAAAATGACCCCAGGGCGTACGGATTGGGTAAAAAAAACCAGCTGTAATTTCTGTCTGTTGTGCCATATACCAGTTCTACGTGACCGCTGACGTACATTCGAGCTGCGAGCTATTTTTAGACGCCAAAATTATCGGCGCCCAGCGGGAGTCTGGAGTGCTAACTGATCCGTCGTTGATGGCATCCATCATTGTCGTATGTCGACATTCGACGTTTTCAGAAGTAACCAAAAACAAACAAACTGTCGTTTTATTTTAGGCAGAACGTTGTCGTAATACCAAAAAGTTGAATCCGTTACTGTTTTATTCAGAAGAAGTAGATTCTATAAGGCAAGGATCAAAGAAGAAGTAGATTCTATACGGCTAGGATCAACCCATGCGCCTTATTACTAAACTCTACAACCTGTTTCATTTTCGTTTATTTTCGAAATTTCGACATACGCCAATGTTGGCTGACAGCCACGATTTGTTGGTTGTTGTTGTTTAAAAAAAAAAAATTAGTTCTCATGTTTCGCTGACCGCAAGGTTTGGATAATGTTGTACGCGTGTAGGAAATCAATAACCTTCTTTTGACGTGAGTGTCTTTGTAATGACGTCGTTTCGTGTGAGTAGACATATTCCAAATAAATGTTTGAACAACAGTGTGTTATTATCTACTGTGGTCAAACAAGATCAGTAGTGGAGATATAGTCTGTGCTGTGGGTGGGTGGTGGAGATAGTCTGTGCTGTGGGTGGGTGGTGGAGATAGTCTGTGCTGTGGGTGGGTGGGTGGTACTTATGAAGTGTGGCCAAGAAGAAGGAAGGTATGATGTGGTGATGGTCAAAACAGATTCGTACTAACTTACTTGTACTTTTTCATCCTCTGTTGCCGGTGTGCGTCGAGGGGAGATGCAGTTTTTTTATGGTAGGTCAGCTCTGCAGCTGTCTCAGGTGTGATATGTGTCACGGCGTGGTGGAATCAGGCTCTCGTCAATTTTTGAATATTTAGAGTTATGGGTATCATCTTAAAGCTAGTTCATTTGTCTTGCTTTGGATGAAAAAAAATATCCCATTATCTTGGATGGAAGTCGAGATATTCCCAATGATGGAGGTGGGGGGTCACCTGGTTTCAGAGGTAAAATTAGTGAGAAAATGACCGCCAAAGAGGAGTAATTCCCTTAGCTTGAGAATCCATGGAAACTGAAAATTTACACTTTTAGTCTTTAATCAACGTTTTCCCAGTAAAACACACACAGAAATGTGTTCTTTAATCGGTATGAAAGGCCTGGAACCAAAAAACAAAGCAAAATATCGATAAAAATTCACAAACTTGCGGAAAAATGTAAGTTTCTTCACTTTGATTGTTTTGACGAGCGCCTGATTTCACCACGATGCCTCACATATTGTGTTTTCTCAGGGTTTGAAATGCTGTGCTTAACGGTCAAGATCGAAGGTCTGACGCTGTCTTGGCCAACATAGCAAAAGAGACCTTCACCTACAGCAAGGAGTTTACAGTATGTCTAAGCTCCTTGACCTACAGTCAACATAAATTCTGTGGTGCGGTAAATTTATGGCTATGATTGGTCAAAGACAAAAGTCCGATGTTGTTATGGTCAAATAGATGAGTAGTTGACACATGTGATGTGATAAGGGCGACTATAAGTGGGCCAGGAACGAAGGTCTGATGTGATTTTGCTGTATATAGAACTATAGCAGACATCTGTGCTTTCTCAGGGGTGTTTATGGGGAGTGGTCAGAAACGGTGACTGGTGCGATGTTGGTCAAAATAGACCTGTAGAGGACTTCTGTGTTGTGGTCAAGGTGGCGGCTATGAGTGGTCAAAAACGAAGGTCTGGACAAGTGTGGTGTTGGTAAGAATAGACCTGCAGTGGGCTTCTGTGATGTGGTTGGAGTGCTTTTGAAGAGCAGCCAAGAAGCTCGATGAAGATACGATGCTGGATGAAGGCCCTCACGGGTGATGAAAATTGACCTGTTGACCTCTAGACTCCTGGAGAACCATACCCTTTTCCCATGGTAGTAATCTTGTGTTGGATTGAGAAAACGTCTCTTTGTGTGCGCGTGTGGTGATTACTTCTGAAATGTCTTAATGTGTGACATATGGAGCCAAGTGGGGAACTTTCACTACAAGTAGGGAATACACCGGGATCTAATCCTTGAGAGGCACCCTCCACACGCCCAACGAGGATATCATCGGCAGAGACAAGTGGATCAGTGGATAAGTGGATAAGCCCTGCCTCTCTATCCCCCCCACCCTCTCCCTCATCACACACCCTCCAACACCCCTCTACCCTTTCCCACCCCTCACCTCCAGCACTCACCTCCCACCCAC
>NW_004798271.1:0-1261 GCF_000002075.1 Aplysia californica | reverse complement strand
TTGATATTATTGCTGTTAGACTGTTGATGATGACGACGATGATGATGGTAACAAACGTTTCTACTCCCTCTCCTCACCTTCCCACACATCCAACCCAACCTACTCTCGTCCAACCACACCCTTTCCTCTCACTCACACCTTCACCCCTCCGCCTCCCCAAACCTTCCCCCAACATCTCCCCCTCCCCCCACCCCCACCCCTTCCCCCACTACCCACATCCCCTAGGTGGGTGGTTGGCGGGTGCTCTGTTGTGGTGTTGCTCCTTCTTTCCTATCAAACACCTCAATCGTCCTAATCTCCCCTCCTTTTTTTGTTTGTTACTCTCTTGTAACACCTCTAATCTTCTGGCGCTCATATGACCTTATGTAGTTGAGAGCGCCGTAAAACCTATACTACAACTAAAACACCCCCAGGACCTGCAGCTGTCTCGTGAGTCCCGGCCCGTGCAGCCCAAGTCCTGCTCCATGTCCACCACGTCACGCTCGAGCATGCGCAGTGAGCAGTTCACGGACGACACCAGCAGCATCAGCGCCAAGAGCGACGCCAGTGTGGACAGTCTGGTCTTTGACGCTAACTTTGGTGAGTACGGTAATGTCTATCTATCTGTTTGTCCTAGTCGTTGACGCTAACTTTGGTGAGTACGGTAATGTCTGTCTAGATTATCTGTCTATGTGTCCTTCCTTGTCATTGACACTAACTTTGGTGAGTACGGTAATGTCTATCTATCTATATATCTGTCCTAGACTGTGACGCTAACTTTGGTGAGTACGGTAATGTCTATATATCTATCTATCTGTCCTAGACTGTGACGCTAACTTTGGTGAGTACGGTAATGTCTGTGTAGATTATCTGTCTATGTGTCCTTGTCATTGACACTAACTTTGGTGAGTACGGTAATGTCTATCTATCTATCTATCTATCTATCTATCTATCTATCTATCTATCTATCTATCTATCTGTGTGTCCTAGTCGATCACGCACACTTTGGTGAGTACGGTACAGTCTTGTTTTTTTACGCTAACTTTGGCTAGAAGGGTAATGTAGACAGTCTGGTGTTTGACGCTAACTTTGGTGAGTACGGTAATGTCTATCTATCTCTCCTATCTCTCTGTCTATCTGTCTTACTCTTGGACGCTAACCTTGGTGAGTCCAGTGCGATGTCAGAGAGGCAGCAGATGGATAATCTGTTTAGGTTATCTACTCCCTGCCACTTCTAATGACCCCACCTCCCCCACCCCATCTCACTCACCCCCCACCTCTC
>NW_004798270.1:233173-234717 GCF_000002075.1 Aplysia californica | reverse complement strand
GGGGGGGGGGGGGATTGATGTTTTACATGTCTTCTGTCGAGTAAGTGCCCATATTTCGCTTGAGACCCAAGAAAACAAACATGGTGGTGATGACCAAGAGATATCCTCCGTGAAAGAACCACGCGGAAGATTCGAACCCTTGCAGCACACAGCACAGACATCGGAAGCCTGTTGTGTCTCCGGAGCTGTCGGTGAACTTCTGTGTTTTTATTTCACATGTTTTCTACAATACGGCGAGGCGTCGACAGTCTAGTGGTTAGGCTGCTGGTGGGCCCGTAGTCGTGAGATTGCAGATTCGGGGATTGGATCGAGGCTCAGATCGGTCCAGTGTTGCGTCCTTGGGAACGGCATTTTACGACACAAATTTCCCACTAGGCTCGGTCATGTCGGGGATAAACCATCCGGAAGTTTCTCCCTCTCAATAATCTTACAGGGTTCCAAAGGTCTTTACACTTAAAACATTTTCACAACGACACGACAACAATGCTTAAAGTAGTAAGGACGTAGAGTTATACTCATAAAGAATATTAAATTATAACCAATATGATGGGAGACGACGAAAGTGACTTCAGTCGTCCGTAGTCAGTTTAAGAACCAACTAATGGGTTTTTAGATTCTGTTGGTTATCCAACGCTTAGACACGCAAACAAAAAAAAACATGAGAAGATCAATTTAACAGAGCAATTAGTTTTTAAATTATGTTTTAAACGAGGATATACGAAAATGAACACGTTTTAACAGTCTTCCAACGTGGAAAAAGATGTGGAGTCGTGGTTGGGGGTAGAAAGAGGGGTTGATAGTGGAAGGGTACAGGGTGTTCAAAACAGGTGATGGTGCAAGGGGAGGAGAGGAGGGGGGAGGAATGATGGTGGAGGGATGAGTGTTGAGAAGAGAAAAATAGGAGTGATGGGGTGAAAGAGGGGGGGGGGGTTAAGCCGTTGATGATTGAAGTGGTCACTGAGGAAGATAGAGTCCCAATCACCAACGACCATGACGGGGAGAGAGGGGAGAGAGGGAGAGGGTCCACCGCGATATTTGATTATTATACGGCCAATGTAATTTCAGCACGAAGCAGCAAGAAAATGAGGAGCTTGCAAATATGTCGTTACGTGGGTAACGAAGGTGACAGCTTTTGTTCTACGAATCCTACGTTCCCGCGAAATGCTGGTTCAGGGGCCCCTTGCATTGTCCGCTCACTCACCTGCCAAGTCGTGTTTATCGCGATAGGACTGACAAGCTGCGATTGACAACAAGCAACAACACTTGACCATTCAGAACTTGTTTGCGCCAGATAATGTCGTGCTGCTTCGTTGACCGGTGACTCGCTGACCGTAGGGTCCCAGGGTTGACAGACCAATAACAACAGAAAGAGGAGAGGGGCACGAAACGAAAGAAAAGCCTGAATTGAGTTGCGAAAAACGCCCATAATTACGAAAAGCTCCAAATGATAGCTTGTTTCGTCTGCCCTGCTGTCTTTTCAAACGCGCCTTTCTCAAAATTAAAAGAATTTTTTTTACAGCAGTCATCACCCCCCCTGTCCCCCC
>NW_004798270.1:225835-229037 GCF_000002075.1 Aplysia californica | reverse complement strand
AGAGAGAGAGAGAGAGAGAGAGAGAGAGAGAGAAAGAGAGATAGACTCGTACATCAGGACGTGAAACGCAACAAAGACAGACAGACAGACAGAAAAAGTGAGAAACAAGCAAGCGATCAAGAGCAGATAACTACAAACCACATAACAGCGTCGTCCTACCTTGATAGTCTCCCTCACAGAGTAGCTTCCCTTGTCGCCCGCCGCATCCCCGCCGCCATTGTTATCGCTACCACAGCTCCATTCATTAATACTCCGGTCACGTGAGGTCAAATTTCCGCGCTGCTCCAGACGATGCTGCTGTTTCTGCTGTTGTCGCGGCTGTTGTTGGTGCTGTTGCTGTTGTTGCTGCTGCTTTTGTGAAGAGAGGGGAGAGGCGAGGAAGGAGGGGTAGCGGGGCTGGGGTTGGATGACATCAAAGGTTCCGGTCATCGCTGTACCGGTCACTCGGAACAGCTGTGGGGTGGGCGGGGGCTGGTTAGCCATTGTATGTCTGGCTGTATGTCTGGTGGGTAGGATGGACAGACGGACGGACGGATGGACGATCTCCCGCCGTCCTTCAGTCTGTCTTTGTCTTTATTTTTATTTTTGGGGGGTCTTTCTTTGTCCTTCTTTCTCTTTCTTTTTTCGTTTTCTATCTCCTCTTTTTCTTTCTCTTTCTCTTTATTTCTGTTTCTTTTTCTCTTTCTCTTTCTCTTTTTCTTTTTTTCTTCTCTTTTTCTCCTTCTCTCTTTCTTTTCCTCCTTCTCTTTTCCTCTTTCTCTCTCCTTCTCTTTTTCTGTCTTTCTGTCTCCTTCAACCTCTCCTCTTTCTGTTTCCTTCAGTCGTTACCTCTTTCTTTCTTCTTCCCTTTTTTCTCTTTCTTTCTCTCACCCCTTTTCTCTCCGCCCTTTTCCTCTTACTCTCCCTCTTTCTCGCTCTGTTGCCGCGTCCTTCCTTCGTAATCCAACGTAGTCCTTTCTCGATGTAATAATCCAAAAGTGTTTGGCATTTTTAAAAAGCAGCTACATCCAAAGAAAATTGAAGATAAATCAATAAACATTTCACCACAACAACTCATTCTTTCTTTTTATTTCTCCTCCGCTCTTTCTCGTTCTCTTTTTGTCTTCTTTCCCTTTTCTCCGATATCGCCTCTCTATTTTATAATCCAAAAAAGTTTGACATCACCACAAAGCAGCTACATCCAATGAATGATGCACTCAAATCCTAAACACAAATGATAAAAAGCGTCTTCACCACAATAACCAATTTTTTCTCTTTTTTCTCTTCTCTCTCTCTCTTTCTTTCTCCTTCCCTCTTTCTCATTCTCTTTCTTTCTCCTCCCCTCTTTCTCGTTCTCTTTCTTTCTCCTCCCCTCTTTCTCGTCCTCTTTCTTTCTCCTCCCCTCTTTCTCGTCCTCTTTCTTTCTCCTCCCCTCTTTCTCGCTCTCTTTCTTTCTCCTACCCTCTTTCTCGCTCTCTTTCTTTCTCCTCCCCTCTTTCTCGTTCTCTTTCTTTCTCCTTCCCTCTTATTCCGACGTTGACCTGTCGATTCTATAATCCACAAAAAAGTTTGTCATCACCAAAAAAACATCTACATCCAATGAATAATGCACGCAAATCAACACCACAACTGACCAAAAATACTTCCACCTCAATAACTCATTCTTTCTCTTTCTTCCTCCGTCCCTCTATCTTTCTCCTTCCCTTTTATTCCTTCCTCGACCTCTCAATTTGATACTCCAAAAAAGTTAGGCATGTTCACAATTCAGCTACATCCAGTGAATAATGCACTCAAATCAAAACCACAGCTGACCAAAAACATGTTCACCACAACAGCACCACTTAATTTCTCCACTTTCCACTTCACCTAAGTAAGAAAGACCAAAGCCGTGTCTATGGCTTTCCATCCCCCTATTGCCTCAGGGAAATGACATTTCTGTGTTCTGAAGTGATCAAAAATCATTTAACTTGTTTGGTTTGATCAAAAATTTAAGTGCGTTCCTTTTGGATAAGTTTTACGTAAATATCGATCCCTTTTAATTGAAACAGTTTGCGTAATAATCGATCCCTATTGGGTGGGCAGCGGAAAATTGCGCAGGTTTTAATCCTATTGTCAAAAAGTTCTAAAAGAGTTTTCAAAACCTGTTGGAAAACAGCGAGGGGATTTTCGGTATTGAGTAATGTCTTGTCTTCAGACGAGTATCACACACTTAATGACGTAGGTTTTCAACATCTTTCGTTGTTATAGTAGACATGGCCTGATTTGTCAATGTCATGCTCATACTGTGCCGGAACAACATAGAGGGAACTGCTGCTTTTTTTTCTTCCTCATCCTTACTATCGTCACTTTTACCTCTACTTCTTTTGTATGTTTGTCACCCTCTTGTCAACTGCTATTTCCGGGGTACCTTGATAGTCGAAACAGACTTTGTGCTGTTGAGGCTAGAGAGGTGAGCAGAGTAAGTCTGATTCCCCGTTGGGACTTCTCTGTTGATATCCATCCCTTCGCGCTCATATAACCTTATGCAGCTGCGAGCGCCGTAAAAACCTCTACCAAAACTAAAACTAACTAAAAACTTCTGTCCGCCAGTCTGAAGTGAAAGCCTCTGTGTAAGAGCCCTTTTCGTCCTTTCTCTGTCACGAAAACCTACATTTTAAGCTTCTTTTAGAGCACAACTAAATCGCGTCGGGTATATACATCTATTTTTATTCAAGGCCGCAAGTAGAAAGGCCTACTACTTGAACGGTTTTCAGTGAACACCCAATCAACGAAACATGGTCGAGGTCGGGATTCTGATTCGACAACGTCTACTTCATATCATACTCGTTATCACACTAAAAAACCTGCGCAATTTACCACACACTGGAAGGGCGGCCTATTGAGTAATTCGTTGTATAACAGAATGAAAAATAACATGTGCAGTCTTCCGTCCCCCTTTTGGACCAGTTGAACTGGTAAATTTAATTCCCCATGTAGTAATCAGGCGAAATAACGATTATATGTATTAGTGGTGTCGAATACAAAGTGGTATTGGCCATATCTGAGAAAAGCTCAACACCCCAAACCCACCTTGTGTCTCCACCTTATCATTTTGAGAATTCTTTGTTCTGCCTGTGCTGTGTTTTGAGATTTGGCTGGTGACATGTCCTATAATGTGAGTGGGGTGTGTATGTGTGTGTTTGTTTGTACGTGTGCGTTTGTGCGTGAGTGTGTGTGTGTGTGG
>NW_004798270.1:219918-221859 GCF_000002075.1 Aplysia californica | reverse complement strand
TCTCTCTCTCTCTCTCTCTCTCTCTCTTTCTCCCCTGTCCTCTATCTCTACCACCGCCTAACAGCCTAACCCCGAGAGAGATCAGTTAATCCAGGACACAAGCCAACTGAACATTAAGGCATTACGGTCCACATAACGATAAATATTGCAGAGAGATCACCCTTATTTTGTTCTATAATCTAAGTGACCATTTCCTATATGTTGTGATAAATCTTTCACCTTTCGCGTTCCTACTAACGTAATGACATTCAGATTTCATTTGGTAACTAGATCTATTTCACCCATGTCATCTCAATGATCCTTCTTTCTTTTTGTGATAATTTTACTCACATAATGACATCGGTCTTTCTTTAATTAAGTGACATTCCACATTCACTGTGACATTTATTTATTTTCCTCTTAGTGACAACTCCATTTACGCGATTTTTTTATTTTTTTTAACAAGGCGACATTTCCACTCACGTTAATCTTTCGCTTAGTTTATAGTTAGTGACAATGTCACTCACGCTATGATATTTTTAACTTCCACATTGTTATTATTCCACTTAAGGAGGGATTTTTAACCTTTTCCATATATTGAATATTCCACTCATGATGACGTGATAATTATAATCTTTTTAGTGACTATTCCACTAACGTGGTGACATTCATCTCCCTCTTGGTGACAAATTCCATGTTTGTTTATCCTTTGCTTAATTTAGGACTATGCCACTCACATAGAGACATTTATCTTCCTCTTAGTTACCTATTCCATTCACGTTAATCTTTAAGTAAATTTGTGACTTTTCCCATTCACTTAGCTCTAGTGGTATTTATCTTACTTTTAGTGACAAATTTTACCCACGTTAATCCTTCGCTTAATTGGTGTCTATTCCACTCATATGGTGACATATTTTTTCTTCCTCTTGGTGACATTCATATTAGTCCAGTGCATAATTTAAGATGATTTCACTCATATAGTGACATTTATTTTTCTCTCTAAGTGCCAGATGCCACCCACGTTAAACCTTCGCTTAATTTAATTAGTGACTTTTCCACTCATATTGGGACATTTATCTTTCTCTTGGTGACAATAATTCTGTCCACGTTAATCCTTCTCTAAATTAGTGACCTTTCCCACTCACTTCACCTTTCTTTCCTTCCCGCCCTCACGTACCTACACACTTGACACACACAGTAAGTGTCAACGAGATGAGTCAGTGACTTTGACACGAGAACGAGCGCGCGGTGACACACAATGACACTCGGTGACACAGGGCGACACGCACAGCGACACACATACTGCGCGCCTCACGATATCGAACAGGTTCACACACAAATTCAAACACTTGTTACCACACTAAAATCACATTATCACGCAGATAAAGAAATAAACTCCTCTGGAATTCTTCCACAAAATATATCCCTCTGAAAACACCATATTTTTTTAATCAAATTGTTTTCCTTACCCTAGATGTGGGGGCTCAAAACAAAACATTGCGATTTAATTTCATCACATATTCGCACAGGTCCAAGTTCCTAAACAAAGCGTAGCCACTCGGCACTCCGTGAGTATCAATAAAACTACCTTGCTCACCATCTCCGCTGAGACAGGGAGAGAGAGAGAGAGAGAGCGCGCTCCTCGCTTCAACGCACGCGCGCTCACGTGCGCTCCGTGAGTAAACGAGTGGTGCCACTGCACGGCTTGTTTTGATGCCGTGCGTGCAGTATGACTCATTCATTCAGTCTTTTCTTTTTTCTTTTCTTTCTTTCTATCTCTGTCTCTATGTTTTAATCTCTCTTGCATCGGCTTCTCTTTCTGTCTCTCTCAGTTTCTATATTATCTTTTGTTATCGTATCTTATCTTACGATATCTATCTATCTATCTATCTATCTATCTATCTATCTATCTATCTATCTATCTATCTATCTATCTATCTATCTATCTATCTGTCTGTTTTC
>NW_004798270.1:218068-218680 GCF_000002075.1 Aplysia californica | reverse complement strand
TCTCTCGCTCTCTCTCTCTCTCTCTCTCTCTTTCTTTCTTTCTCTTTCTCTTCCTCTCTCTCTCTTCCCCTCTCCCTCTCCCTCTCTCTCTCTCTCTCTCTCTCTCTCTCTCTCTCTCTCTCTCTCGTTAACTAGGAGGGGGGAGGGGGATGCCTGAGAAAGATGACAAAAGATGGCGAGGAGGGGTTGTCTTTTTAGGCCAAATTTTAGCTGACGTCATTGTGAACGGTCCCTTAATTTTCCACCATAACACCAGTCTGACAACTCTCCCTCTTAACAATCTACTTGTCTACTTAAATAAAAACCCAAGGCGTTATCTTAACAAGTGCCATATCTCTAATCTACACTGTAACCATAATCCAACCCTAAACATAACTCTAATTTAGCCCTAAACACGACTACAGTCATACCCTAATCCCACCCCTAAACCGGTAAAAATATATCTAAAAGTGACCAAAACACTCACCCCTAACCCCTAACCCCTAACTCCTAACTCCTAACCCCTGACTCCTAACCCCTGACTCCTAACCCCTAAACCTAACCCTAACCCTAATTAGAGTGAGAGAGAGGGGGGGGCAGGGAGAGAGAAAGAAAGAGAGAGAGAGAGAGAGA
>NW_004798270.1:216345-217336 GCF_000002075.1 Aplysia californica | reverse complement strand
GACTGAAGTGTCTTTAGGTCATTCCCAAAGGGGGGACATTTCACGTTCAAGCATAGTAGAATTGTAAATGGGCTGACTCATGTCACGCTCATAACTGTGCCTGATCTACAACAGGGAACTGCAGCTTTTTCTTTCCTGATCTTTACTAATGTCATTGTCCTCTACTTCTTTTGTATGTTTGTCACTCTCTTGTGACCTGCTATTTTGGGGTGCCTTGATATTGATAGTCGAAGCAGACCTTGTGCTGTTGAAGCTAGAGAGGTGAGCAGTCTAAGTCCGATTCCCTGTAAAGACTTCTCTGTTGACACCCACCCCTTGGTGCTCATATGACCTTATGCAGTTGCGAGCGCCGTAAAACCCTCGACTATTAAAAAAAATTAAAAAAATTATGGTCTCTGCCTCTGTCTGCGCACTGCCTGACTAATCATTATTATTGAACTGAATGAAATGTGAAGTTTGTGAGTGTAGTTGATGCATTGCCTGTTGGTTATATGTTTAGTTTTCGTTAGAGTTTTACAGCACTTGCAACACAGTTAGGCCATACAACTTATAATGTACTGAGGATTAGAGATGTTACAAGAGAGTGTAGTGTCAAACGTCTATCGTCCTCCTCTTTCCTCCTTCTTTTATGAGTATGTTGATACAAATAAAAGTTAAAGAAGGAGGAGAGATAAGGACGATAGACGTTTGATACTAAAGAAGGAGCAAACCATAGGCTTTCTCTGAGCAAACCATATCGGAGCACCCGCCAGCCACTCACTGTTGGTTGTAGCTGTAAGAAAGGTAAACTGTATACAGCATTGATAAACAAAGCGAGGGAAATAGCATTACTTAAACCCCAGTTTCCTCATTTTTCTTGTGTGTTTAGACACTTTCCACATTTTTCTCCAGCCCAGCCCACCTCTTAATCCGACCTCTCTCTCCCTCTCCCTCTCCCTCTCTCTCTCTCTCTCTCACACACACACACACACACACACACACACACACACAT
>NW_004798270.1:213063-215566 GCF_000002075.1 Aplysia californica | reverse complement strand
GAGATAGATAGATAGATAGATAGATAGATAGATAGATACAGAGAAAGAAAAAGAGAAAGAAATGTGAGAAACACACTTTGTGTGAATCAAAAGACAACAGTTAACACAATGAAGAAGAATCCACACAAGAGAAAGTGTTGTCAGACAAGCCTAGTCCGTGTCAACCCTGCACAGACATGAAACAGTTGGGTAACGGATAGACAGACCGCTAAATCCGATGCGCGAACTTGTACGACATGCAGAAGTAGTTAGGCGCTATTTCCCAACCCGTCGTCGGTGAGCTGGGCCTAGGCCGAGGTGCAAGACAGGCTAGACAAGTGCTTGAACTTGAACTGGCAGGCAGGCAGACAGGCACAATGCGGTTGGTGTCGGTCAATGTGAGAGAATTCTTTGTCTGGGCTTGAACAGCGACCTGTCAGTGAAACCAGCGAGTTCCCTTCCCTCCCTTTCCCAGTCCTAAACACTAAAACACACGGCGAGTACGGCTGGGCAATGAGTCGCTTTATAAGATATCCGGATAATATTACGTTAGTGCACCTCTTCGGCAAATGGCATGAACAACTTGTGCAAGTTAATGGGTTAGAACCACTTCGACAAACGGGTTAGAACCACTTCGACAAACGGGTTAGAATCACCATAACAAATAGAAGGTACGCCAACTTCGGCAAATGGGTTAGGAAAGAGACTTAAGAGTCTGAATTTGAAAAATATTTCATTGAAAACTATCCGGTTATCCTAATAAATTATCCGGATTCTGCCCACCAATGACGGAGAGCGTGTCTCTACTGCATTATGTATCGTCGCCTGGCTAGGGTTGGGCAGTGAGTCGCTTTAGCAAAATCCGGATAATATTATGTTAGTGCACCTCTTCGGCAAATAATATGATGTGAACCTCTTCGGCAAATGGGTCAGCACTACTTCAACAAAAGGGTGCACCCACTTTGGCAAACAGGTCAAGAAAAAAAGTTAGAAGTCTGAATTCGGGTCATGTTTCATTGAAAATTATCCGGTTATCCTTATACATATAATCCGGATTTTGCCCACCTCTACGCCTGGCCCGGACAAATTTCGCGCAATCTCTACTGATCCGAGGTTCTGGTCTGGTCTGGGACCCGTTCGATCACAGTCACAGCAGCGCGCGCTCGCGGGCCGGTTCGAACGGCAGACGACGGGGAGGAGAGCTGGTCACAACATGTCTTATCACACAGACGACAGGCAGAGCGAGACCACGGCAGCGCGCGCCCCGCTTTGTTGTTGTGGGATTGTTTGGGCCTCCCGGGATGGCGGGAGAGTTAACCGCCAAAATTAATACTGTTTGAGGCTTTGGGGCAAGGAAGTTATTATTTGTTTTTACATTATTAGGTTCAAACTAATGCTAGCAAATAAATCGTTAGAAAACTTTTGTAAGATAATATTTTTGTAGTTCAAGTAATTCTTAATAGCAAAATAATATCAACATTTTATGTGAAAAAAAAGTGCCAAAAATATAAAAACCAGCGAAAAATACAAAAAGTGCCCCCCAATCTGAGAAAATGCAATAGTTTCGCTCGAAACACCAGCTTGTTGATACGACACCGGATGTGACACGTGTGACCTCTGATCCCTTCGATCTGATTGGCGGCCCTATTGTTGGGCACCTATTTCGTTCCGCTTCGATTGGGTGGCCGGGTTGTAAGGGGCGTGTCTGCCCTCGATATCTTCTACGTCATACCGCGCGAAACAGTTATGGCAGCGAGATATTTGTGGATCACGGAAAAGAAGGGCTAATTTTATTAGATTTTTACCTAAGGAAAAACGACAGGGTTTTGAAAACGATTAGTGGAAAGCGTTAAAACACCCAATTTGTCACAAATTAGAGATGTCGGCGTGAAAAAATAGGGTGAATAGCTGGATTTTGTTTTGATCGATCGTTTGCAGGCAACAGCTTGTTTGAGGAGAGTTCAGTTCTTCTTCGGCTTGCCATTTCCATGGTAGGGGAAAATGTGGTGGTCTCTAAAGAGGTGAGGCGTTTTCCTTTCAATTATTTATCTTATTTTGGTACCCTTTTTTGGATACTTATGAATTCTTTTTTCCTAAATTAGAATCAAATATCGTGTTTGTGTGTGGTCTGTGCGGTGTAATTCGAAACTTCTGTTTCTGTAAGGACGGGGCAGGTTCTTGCGCCTCAGTACAATCCTCTTTTCACTTTCATGCCTTGTATAACGATCACCGACTTCAGAATCTTAACATTTTAAGGACATTTTACAATATAATTTTCATTTTTATTTCATTTTATTTCAGTAACTTCTCTTATTGTTTAATTTAACCACGAGCATGCAAAAATATGGTTCTGTGATAAAGACTGAAATAAATGCTTTTTACGTCTTGATCACCTCATTGAGGTGCTCTGGAAGTTTCCTCATTCCACGCAACAGCCCTGAAATCGTGTTTCTCTGGTATACAAAGAGCTTGTTTTGCTCTCTCTCTCTCTCTCTCTCTCTCTCTCTCTCTCTCTCTCTCTGCC
>NW_004798270.1:176267-200520 GCF_000002075.1 Aplysia californica | reverse complement strand
AATAATAATAATAATAATAATGTCCTGGGTGAGAACATAAAAATCTAAAAAGAAATGTTTGTGGAACATTTCACAAGTCCGATCAGCCTGGAGTCAGAAAATTTTAAACGTTAAATTTATTCCGGATTCCACGGGCCTGCCCGTTCTGATACTCGTTAATGTATGTAAAATGTAGGTGGAGAGAATTGGCGCAAAAGGAAGATCACAGAGACCGCGGGAAATTCGTTCGCACCACCTGGTTAAATTTTCGCACTATTCATTTTTTCGAAATATTCTTAGTCAAACGGGAAAATCAGAACGTGCGCCAGCCGCGAAAATGTACTGTCGCTACCCACCACAATGAACATCCAAATTAACCAACCCCTCCCGGTCCCTTTGAAAATTTCGGTCAGCAGATCTGTGTTCGTTCATACAGAGCGCTCTCATATTATTTGAAGCGCCGCCTACCCGCCCTCGGCAAACGTAAACACAACAGAACGAGGCGCGACTCGCTTGTTTTGGCTCCACCAGTCGATTTTCCGCAATGCTCGTTCCCGGGCCCCGGTTGGGGGAAACGGTGCGAAAGGTGCGTCGCTATCACGCGCCAATTTCGAACGCGCAATAGATCAGTGGTAAAGTCAGTCCGTCAGACGAGACTGTGGGAGGAAGACGTTGCTGCGACAGATGAGGACGTTGTCGCAGCGGAAGATTTGAAAGAAAACTGAACGTGTGAAATTTTCTATTGCAGCTGGTTTATATCAGGTAATGGTTTTGATACAATATTATGTTATTGTAGACGAAAAATTGTGATCTTGTACACCTTGGCCGTTTTGCTCGGATGTTTGTTTGCGTTCGCCGTCATCAACTGGTGCGATATGGGAACTTGAAATGTGAAGATCCGACAATAGCGGCGGAACGTTGTGATTTCTAATCACAGCCGGTAAACGGTTTTAAGGGACATGAAAAGCCTTTGTTCGACCCTCTTTGTTTATGAATCTGACTACGAGAATCCCAATCGAATGTGTGTTTAAAAATTTAGTGCTGACAAAATGTCGCGGAAATTCAGGTTGCAAAACCGACCGGGGAAAAGACCGCGGGAATTTTCAAGGATTTTGGGGCGTTGGCGTTAGCCCAGACAGCAGAGGGTGAAACAGAAACGTGTCTACTAAATTTTCTTTTATTGATTCTACTGAACATAAATCTAGCTCTGAGTTGTTTCTACTGAACTTTATAAGATCTTAGTCCAACACAGTTTTTATTTTCATTTTATTTATTTTGTTGTTGTTGCAGAAATGGCTGATGAAAATGCCACAAGGAAACTGGTCATTGTTCAAGTTGGAAAACCGATGCGTTCAAATGTCAACAGTCGGCGAATGAGGAGATGCTTGTCTGATAAACCACAACATGGACGTGTAGAACTAAGTACGAGTACAAAGGACGCTGAAAAAGAAAACATGGAGAGGAAATTAATGTGTAAATCTCAGTCCCTTACTTTTAGTAAGAGGAATCTTCGGTCACGAAAGCCTTTAGAGCGTTCAGAAACTGAAAACTCCCAAGATGGTTTCAGTGATGTTGAAAGCATGGGGTCTGTTGATGAAGATATGTTATTTGATTCAAACAACAATGAAGGTTATTGTACCCCTCAAAAAACTCCAAGAGATTGTGAAATGAGCAATTCAGGATCTAATAATGAACCGGTGAGCCCCACTTGGAATCTGAAAATGTTGTGCACTGCTGTTAGTCCTGAAATCAGGCGAATGCAGCAAGAACGAGAAAGTGTTGTGGAGGAAGGCAGATCATCTGCGGCATCCTCAATGACCAGCATGACTTGCTCTGGTCACATTCTGAGTCCAACCGAGGAAAACAGCAGGGAAGGATTAGACATGATTTCTTCGCAAGATAGTGCAGTGGGAACGGATCTCGAAATGTTTACGTCTCGCAAAGACAAGTCTTTGGGCAGACTGTGTGACAAGTAAGTAGAATCTAGATATAGAATCTAGAAATCTAGATCTGATCATGTGAACAGTTTATTGAGTTTTAGAAATGTTCAAGCCTGTCTGTTGTTCAACTTCCCATGGCCTCTAGTAGATCATATCAACACTAGATTCTAGATCAAATGGTTTTCCCAGTTGTCCCGGCCATAGCCATAACCATAGCCTAACTTTGCACTTCACTTTGTAACTAAACTGTTTTTGATAAATGGTTGTCAAGGTAGTCTTGTCTTATTTAGATCTACACACTACACTACATGCACAAGATGTAGGTTTTATTGCAAATGAATTGCCCCCCAGTACTTAAGCATAGAGGCTTTTTTTTAGGCGTAATATATTTTTTTGATAATCAGGGTTTCATGTCATTTTCAAGAGGCTGGGGCTTAGCCTATATTTTTACTTGCGTAACCTTTTCAAAATTTCAGTCTAGATGTCTGATTTGGCCCCTAATTGATGGTAGATCGTATTGCTCGACCACAAATTTTCCCTCATGGTCATGGTGTTTTACTGTTTCTTTACATGACATGTGAACCTCAGGCTCTGTTGTTTGTGCTGACTCAGAAAACACCCTCACCAATCTATTGTACAGTTTTAGCACGGGCTAAACATAAATTTAGGCCTACCAATCACTAGATCTAGATCACTAGGAATAAGATTGAAAATTTTCTCAGTATTGTTGTTTGTGTCAGGGTGCTATGTCTTTTACTTTTATTTATCAGTCTTTTTGTTTTGGGTTTTTTTTTTTGTGACATGTGTTTGCGTGTCTGTCATCCAGAGCCATTTGGACTTTCATAAATTTATATTAATAGGCCTACCTATCCCTGAGATCCTGTTACCACATGAAACGAACCTGGACCCCCTTCCCTTTTCCTTGTAGTATAACCTGTGTGCATTATTATTATTATTTAATATTAGATCTAGTATTATTATTATGCAATTTACTGTACCCGAGATAGAAAGTCAATTGTTTTTTTCTTTTCTTTACAGATTTCTTTTAAAATATCCAGATCATCCTGGGAACTGCAGAATAGAAATCTGCTTGGATGAGGTGGCCAAGGATTTAGGTAGGTTTTTTAAATATATTTTTTTCCTTTCAATTTAAAAAAATGATTAGATTTCTAGAAGAATGTGCAAATATTTTGTTGACCAACTTGCATCCCCACACTCATTCATGAGATAACCATACAAATTTAATCTATCGTTTTGTTAGTTTCCTTGAATCTCTGCTTTGTAAACTAAGAAAGGGAATCATGTGGGTTTTCATTTATTTTGTTATATATGTCAACATTTGTGTTGAAGCCTTGGTTAATGTCTTATGATTTGCTCTACATCTCATCCATGATACTGTACACATTTTGTGTAAAAGTAAAACATGGAAGTGCAAATTTTCCCTGGCCAAATGCAACGTTATTGTGTCGGTCAACGTGTACCTATGACTGATGAAAATTTGTGCATTTTTTGTTGTTGGTTAAAACCTTGCAGACTAATATCCTGCTTTTTATTCCCACACAGCGGTGGAGCGCAGGCGCATCTATGATATTGTGAATGTCCTGGAGAGTGTGGAGATTGTGAGCCGAGCGGCGAAGAACAAGTACACGTGGCATGGAAAGACCAACCTCCCCCACACTCTGGTCAAGTTGAAGGTAGGTACCATTCATTTAATTAGATTTCATGGTAGTGCTCCATTGTGATTCAGAATTATAACATATTTATCGGGGTACACTGGCTGTCCAGGAATAAATGCTGTTTCTACCGTGTATGGATTCTCTGGGCTGTCTGGTAGTTCCGTAATGAAATCTTAAGTCTTCTCACTGCTTTTTACTTGTGGTGGTTGAGAAATTTTTCTAGAGACTTATGTAAAAAGTTGGTTAACTCAGTCGCTCTGTAATTTTCTTCTGTCCTTCATAGGCAAGACTTCTGTTTAATACATTTATATATGTTTATTTTATTCACCTCTGATTTCCCGATTTGTTTTGCAAAGTATAACACATTATGATTAAATTAAAAGAAATGAAAAGGGGAATTTGAAAACAAAAACTCTGAATATTTTCAGGTCAAAGTATTTACTATAGGAAAATATCTACAGATGAAATAAATGGTTTGAATGTACTCATCAATTAAAATGTGTTCTATCCATTCTCAGATCTTGGCAGAGAAGGACAAACTGGCAGAGCAGATGAAGAAAATAAGAGATCAAGAATTGGCCAGGGAGCTAGAAGATCAGCAACCCGGCGCAAAGGAGGCGAAGGCAGATACTGAGGAGAAAGTGGAAGAAGCTGGTACGTACATCTTTGTGTGAAATAGCCCTGAGGCAGAACTCGCAGTGGCATTGTTTACAGGATAAAAGGGTATGCTTGTTTATGCAAATGATCTCACTGATACTTGTACGAGATAATGCTTAGACAGCAGTTTACTTTCAATCTGGTTTAGAATACATGGTTATGATGATGTGCATGCCATCACAAAAGGTAGAAAGGAATTTGTGTTTTGTGAGGAAAGCTTGTCGTGAAGTAAACAACTGGTTAGCATTTTAAAATATTTCCTCTTTATACATCATTGAGTGTGCTACTAGTGAGACATACGTTTGATTCTCTTGTGGGGAGATTGTTTTATTGAATACCTTTGTCTTCCTCTGGGGAGATTGCATCGCTCTCAGCCCGGGTTGGCCCTGACAACTAGCTATGGTCGAAGTGTGTCTTCTTAATGATTTAAATAGTGTTGATAAGGCGTTGAAAATGCTAACATTTAAAACTTCTTTTTTTCCAGTGTTGCCGAGGAAGGACAAGTCTTTGGGCATTATGAGTCAAAAGTTCCTTATGCTGTTCCTTGTTTCTAAGGTAAGCCAGGTTCACAATGTCCTTACAGAACCTCTTTTTGTGTGGAGAAAAAGGTCTACTGAAATTCTTCTTTTCAGCACGCATGCCAACCTGTCAATACTTTTGACATGTTAAGCTCATGTCATACCTGTTTGTGATCCTAATTTTTTACTTCTAAGTTCAAACTGGATACATATTATCTTTCAAAACTGCCTGGTTTCTAATATTCTAATCACACCCGCAAAAATGGGTTGCATTGCCAATGTCACAGTTAGGGGAATAGAATGCTTTCCTATATATATGCGTACTTTAAGCTATGGAGACTCTAGATTTGTATGTTGTTTTCTTGTTTGTTACCCTAATTCTGCATTTTTATTTGTTTTCTTCCAACCAGCCAAAAACTGTGAACTTGGATTTGTCAGCAAAGATATTGATTGGTGATTTGATGGACAATTTTGACCCCTCCAAATTTAAGAGTGAGTATTTTTACATATTTGTAGACTGTCTTCAAGGCAACCACTAATGACAAACTTTCAGTATTGGGCTTTTCAGGATGCTGTCACATTTGCGTTCACATTAGTGCTTGCAGCAGTTTTTGAATGCTAAGTTGAAAGTAATTTTAGTCTGCAACTTGTCCACCAAAACAGAAGAATGGGGATATGACTTTAATTAATACATTTTTAGTTTTTACCCTTGTTATGGCAAAAATGATGAAAATGATAGTACATCAAATATGTTGTTTTGCATGTTTATCTTGCTTATTTTTGGTTCAAGTGATTTTCATAATTTCAGGATTTCAAATGGCAAGTTTTGAGAGGAAAAAATTCCTGGATCACTCTCTCAATTTTTAAATCTTTTAGCTGGTCTCTCAGTTTTTAAATCTCTTAGCTTTTATGTTTAATAAAACTCTGTCCACAATCACCTGGAATAATATTCCTGTTTCCTCAGCAAAAATCCGTCGGTTGTACGACATCGCCAACATCCTCACAAGCCTGGGCCTCATCAAGAAGGTGCACGTCACAGAGATCAGAGGTCGCAAACCTGCCTTCCAGTACATCGGGCCGGACGTGGACAACATTCACGATGTCAACAGTAAGTTTCTTCTCCCCTACATTATTGCTCGGTACCATCAATACTGAATAAGGTCCAGACTTTCATCAACAGATGTATGAGGAGTATTTTAAGAATTAAGTGGCAGGAAAGAATAAGAAATGAAGAGCTGTGGGAAAGGACAGGACAAAAGGATATAGAAGTAGAAATAGGACTAAGAAAGTGGCAATGGATGGGACACACCTTAAGAAAGCCCAGCGGAAACATCACAAGACAGTCACTGCAGTGGAACCCACAGGGAACACAAGGCAGGGGTAGGCCACGGGAAACATGGAGGAGATGCGTGGAAAGGGACATGAGAGAAATGAAGCTCACTTGGAACGAGCTTGGAAGGATGGCTCAGGACAGAGATAAATGGAAGGAGCTTGTATGTGGCCTATACCCTGCCAGGGGTGAAAGGCATTGATGAACATCAATGAGCAATAATCTCAGCACACTCTTCTTCTTTTCGATCGCATCACACTTGAAGTCTGGTATCTGTCATATACTGGGCCGTCCTGCTCAGTTCATCTGTCGGTCCGTACAGCTTCTCTTTTAGTGTCAGTGGGTCTCCTCCCACTGTTGTTCTGTTCTGGGGAGACATAACTGTGACCCAAGATGTTGCTCACTAGGTCAAGCAGCGGGGAGGGTATACTTTACTTTTACGGTCCACTCTAAACGGAGTCAACAGTGCCGTAAAAGACCTAGTCAAACAAAGGGTCCACTCTTTGTTGTCCTCTGCCTATTTTTGATTAAGAGTCATCCAAAAATTGCCTTCCTCGGTCATTTGGAAAAATGAATTTTACCTTAGCAGTGACAGAGGATATGGAAACTGGAATAACTCTTAAACATGCCTGAAGGCTAATAGGGAAGTTGTATCGTAATGAAGTAATTTGATCGGTAAGGACTGGATTATTTCCTAGCTTTTTTATTGACCAAAAGTGAGTCGATAGTGCCGTAAAGCACCTACTCAAACAAACAAAGCTTTTTCATGGACACACACAGTCTCATATGTAATGTTTGGCGGAGGTTGGCAAAGCAACATAATTTAAATTAAAAAAAAAAAAAATGTAGATCTAGGCCTACATGTATTAGGTTGATTGATAAATTTACAAGAAAATTGGGGGGGGGGGGGGGGGGTTTGTGTGCTTAATTACTTCTTTGTCAGTGTGCCTGATGTAGTTCTCTACACTTTCTTTCCATTTCCTGGTGTAAAAAGTCATATATGAATATTTCAGTAAAACTGAAACTGATAAGCGAAAGATCTTGTCAGTTTGTTAGTGTTTGAGCGCTTAATCAGCTGCTTGCACTGTATGCTTCCCGGGAAGCTGAGAATGTTTCGGAGTGTTCTATGGTCTGCTGGGGTAATAATATAGTGTAAAGCGCATAGAGCCTGCTGTTGAGCGGGGATATGCACTATACAAATGCTATTTATTATAAGCGTTTTAGAGTTATCTTTTCTCTCCCCAGCGTGCTGCAATGATGGCTGTCATCGACCGAGTTCGAGACACTCGCTCCTGGACTGTGTGCGCAATGAAAATGGTGAGCTCATCTATCTCAGAACTATTAACTATAACAATGATGACCAAAACTGAGTCGATAGTGCCGTAAAACGCATCTATTCAAACAAAATCAGAAAAAATGATTTAAAAGCTGAACAGGAAGGGACAGTAATAGCTTGCCTTGACTTGTTTTTCCCCAACCCACTTGAGGCTACTTATCAGTTCTTTTTTCTTTCTCTTTCTCTTTCTCTCTCTATCTCTCTCTCTCTCTCTCTCTCTCTCTCTCTCTCTCTCTCTCTCTCTCTCTCCCTCTCTCCCTCCCCCCTTCACTTCTTCCTAATCCCCCGCCCCCTCTCTCTCATCTATCCTAACACTCTCTCCCTCTCATCTAACACTCTCTCTCCCTCTCATCTAACACTCTCTCCCTCTCATCTAACACTCTCTCCCTCTCATCTAACACTCTCTCTCCCTCTCATCTAACACTCTCTCCCTCTCATCTAACACTCTCTCCCTCTCATCTAACACTCTCTCTCCCACTCATCTAACACTCTCTCCCTCAGTCTTAGTAGGTACGGCATTACTTATGAGGAAAGACCAACATAGTAAGATAAGCATGAAAGTATACACTTATATGATAAAATGAAATGTATTTGGACAGACGTTTCCAAAGCCACGACAAGCCTTGGGATATTCTTAAGTTTCACCATATTTGCAACGTAACACTTTCAATGTGGAAGTGTAAAGCATAAATTTATGAATTGTACTTTCTCTTGGTGACAAACGAAGAAATTTTTCCTTGTGTACTTTCATGAATCAAAAACCATTGTGATTATTTTTGTCTGATGCACTTTACGTTTGGAGAATGTAACACATATGTATTTGTCGCCAAACTTTACAACGCTGTTGCATAACTTTCCCCTTTGTTTGTTATTCTAAATTTATGTTTTGTTTTCAGTTCAAAGTATTGTCAATGGGTTTCGCCCAATCAGACCTGCTGGGACTTCATCTCTTCTGGATGGAATGAAAGTTAGAAGTGGTAAGATTTTTACGTCTACATTCAGTTGCATATTGATTCGATTTTGAAAGAATTTTTTAACAAGGTTTAGTTTCTCCTTTTATCTGAGCTTTTGAAAACAGGTCTGAGCAATTGAAGAGCTTTTTTTTTTTTAAGAAACCTGCAATTTTGTTTTTTTCACCATTGAGGCTAGTTAATTATTTCCTTTGGAAAATAGGGCTGGCACCTACAATGCACTATTGATCGAACCATTTATGTTTTGATATGATTAATTCCTACTAAATCTGTGAATGAGATGTGTTGTGTTCCCTAAACCTAGATTATAGCCTTCCCTAAAATTTGTTTACAGTTTCACAGTGGGGTAAATAATTGTTTGTGTGTGGTTGGCCAGTGCTCCGGTGTAGTCTGCTCTTTCTTTCCTATTGTACATCTATCGTCCTTATCTCTCCTCCTTTTTTGTGTTTGTTGCTCACTTGTAAGACCTATCTCTACAAAAGAAGTAGAGGAAAATGACAATAGTAAGGATTAGGAAAGAAAAAGCAGCAGTTCCCTGTTGTAGATCAGGCACAGTTATGAGCGTGACTTGATGAATCAGCCCATTTACAATTCTACTGTGCTTAAACGAGAAATTTCCCCCCTTTGGGAATTGCCTAAAGACACTACAGTCAGTAGCACTGCCCCGGGGGGTAGACCTGTATCTAATCTCCGGCACTTATATGACCTTCATTGTGTTGCAAGTGCCGTAAAACTCTTTTTATTTATTAAAAAATAATTGTTTTGCTTCCCTCCCACAGATCTGCGGGTAAAACTTCAACAACAAACCTGTGACGGGCCTGGGTCCGGCCTGAACCGGCACTCGTCTTTTGACGAGATCTGCAGGATAGCTGAGCAGGAGAGGAATGTGTTGATACGAGGCTCCACCTCCGTGCCCACTAGTCCCGTGAAAAAACTCAACTTTGATGGTGAGTTGCTTCCCCTGTCCACCTCCCTATATTAGTCTTAATTCACCATCATCTTCATTCAGCTGAAAAAGCCTGATTCTGTATGGTAAAGAAAAAGTCAGTGTTGCTTGTAAACAATTTTGTATTTGTGGGGATGGTTCGAATTAGGGCATTTTAGTTGAAAATGTTAGTCCAAGGTCATGAGCTGCTATATTTTTTTTTTGCCCTCATGATGTGTACAAATGTTTCCTGAAGGGAGAACAAAATTATAATTATAATATTGACTGGTTTGGTTGGGTTTGTGGGAAAAATAAAATTTGCATGTGTTTAGTGACTAAAGACAGGAGCTTGCGGGAATTTTAAAATCCTGCTGACAATTACTCTTTTTGAAACTTTGTTTTCTGTTTTAGTTTTTTAGTTGTTTTTTTTGCCTGCATATTTTTATCGTTCTTCTTTCCTGTGCTATCTTCAGAAGTTCCTGCTCCTGAGCCGAGACAGCCCAAGTTTGCCGTTCCTGCAATGGTGAAGCACTTCAGCTTTGACGAGCGGTTAGTGAAGAGTGATGGTGGCCAGCCAACCCTTAAAGCTGTCCACAGCATTCCAGGGAAGGTCATTCACCGACCCCGTGCCATCCCCGCCCAGACTCAGCCAAAGAATATTATCATCTGTACCCCAACTACGGCCACCAGAACCCCGGACACTCTCATTTTCTCTCAGGAGACGGGCGAGGTTCGCTCAGTGGGTAGCCACGGCAATCAAAAGCATACCCTGTCTCAGGCGGAAATAGATCACGTTTTGCATTCTCTGCGCATCGTGAAGCCAGCTGCGCAACGGCAGATCCAGTTCAACAAGCCGCCAGAGGAGGGTGGCAGCGGTACAGCCTCTTTCCTAGGCCGCAGTCTCCTCTCCCCCGACTATGACATGGCCACGCTCAACGAGACGAGCCCCATGCCCGGAACCACGTTCATCAACCGCACGCTGAAGCGCAACATGGTGGAGGTGGACTTTGGCCCGCAGGGTGAGAAGCGCATCAAGCTGGACTTGCCCACCCCTCCGTGCGGATCCTCCGCGGTCTCCTCCTCTGCTGGAGGTTCGGGGCTGACGCTGTCTTCCGGTGTCGGAAAGACGCCCGATGTGAAGTTTAGCCTCAAGAGAATTCACAGCATGCCGCCCCCTAGCACTACCAACAGTAGCAGCAGCTCCTCCTCGGTGAAAACTCTCCCGCACATCATCGTGCACCGGCGCGTGCGGCCCGCCTCCTCTTCCCAGAACACGCCCTCCCCCGGGGGACAGCTCATCACTCTGCAGATGAGCAACGAGTCGAGCACGACCACCACCACCACCACCACGCACTACATGTCCCTCCTGGGTGAGCGGCCATGCGTGGTGAAGAACGGCAGCGGCACCACAAGTAGAATAGTCATCGAGAATGTGTCGACCGCCGCCGCTCCGATCTCTTCCCTGGTGAAAAACACCCCGAACAGTAGCTCGACCCCTGTGCCCATCAGAATCATTGCCAACCCGCATGTGTCCGTGCCCTTCTCCTCCTTCTCCTCCTCCTCCTCTTCCTCCTCTGTTGTTTCCCCGGCCCTAACCTTGAGCCAGCCCTCCCCCACACCACTTGAGGCTTTCACCCCGCCCCTCACCCCCAACAGCACGGCTGCGATGCCCACATTTGGCAGCAGCGGCCCTGGGTCGGTTATTGCGACAACATGCGTGGGCTCGTCCGTGGCGATGTCGACGCCCCACGCCCCGGTCAGCCTGAGAAAGGTGTTGACCACCATGCCCGGCTCAACGGTGCAGGGCACGGCCAGCAGACTGCCCTCCCACAGCAGCTCTTCGTCCCCGTTCAAGGTCGTGGTGCCCTCGGGGTCAAAGCAGCCGGCCACCACTTACCTCCTCAAGGTGCCCGCGCAGGGCAAGCTCAGCAAGACTGCCTCCATGTAGGATGAGCGACCACCTATAACGTGCCGTGTAGGCCTCTCGTGCAATTTGTTTTATCCTAATCATCATCCCCACGGCTTGAACACTCCGGAGTCACAAAGTTTTGACGTGTGGGGGTGTTTCTGCGGAGAGCAGAACTATACGTGGGAGTTTTGTGTTGTTTTTTCCCTGAAAATTGTTTTAAAGGCTTTTTAATTTCATGTGAACTTAAGTTATTGTAAATAGCCCCCCTTTATTTTTGTTTTTAGCTTTTTCTTTAAACTTGTTTTTTATGTCGGTCTTTCGAGACTACTTCTTTCACTAGTGCCATGATTTCTTACATACAGGATTTTAACTAATTGTATGCATTATTTCTCATCCTCTTCCTGCATTACAAGGACGACATGCTCTAATGTTTCCAGTATTATTGAACTATTTGAAAATCAATAGTCGATGGCTAGCGAAGAGGAATAAGGATTGTTGTATCCCTTTTAGCTTCGGTTCATGAGTTATGATTGTGGAAGCACTTTCAAGCTGTGATCAGCTTTGTTGTATGACTTTTGTTACCCATGACACTTTCACGGTTTCTCTCGGTTGAGAAACACGAGACTGATAGAAAAACTCCTTTTTTCTCACGTTGAGCACCACAATCAGAATTGTAGGTGGGTGCTGTGGTTCGCTGTGTTTTCAAGCTGAAGTCTTTGGATTATGAAAAAGCTTTCAATGTTTTAAAAGTTGTTTCTTTTACATTTCTTTTTCTTGTGAATATGTAAAGAAAATATGAACTCTCAAATTAACATCATCATGTTACCCGGAAATGGAATTTGCTCCAGGTTTTTTTGGTGTTCTGATTTCTTGATGAAATAACTATAAGTATAACTTGTACTGTATGTAAAGAAATATCTTTAAATATATTTATGAATGATTGCTGCCTACTACTCTGGAGAAAGCATTCAGGGGCAGGGATAGTCCTGGTGGTTTATATTTAAGAGAGAAAACTTGGGACTGGGGTCTCTGTGAGAAGTGTGCTTTAAAATACTCGAGTCATTTATTATTTATTGGAACGGTTGCCAGTCTGTGGGTGGGTGTGTCTGGTGTTATGCTAAGAGATAGTAATTTATGATTTATCTTGTAGTATTATGATGGATTATTATTATATTATAACCCCTAGGGGGTGGTCCATTTCCTGTGTGAGATGGTGGTAGTAACAGGATACAGCTTGCAAGAAGTTGCTGCTTGAATTTGTGTGGAAGTGTGCTGACTTTTTCTGGATATAGATGAAATCTACCATGGTTTTGTTTTATTTTTCCTCTTGAGTGAGATACCTGTTTAGCTAGCTGAATAGCAGTTCAGTATGTGAGGGTAAGTAAGACTTAGACTGTAAGGATGCAGGTTGTTTTTAAAAAAACAAACAAATCGAGAGATGTTTATCAATGCAGTGATAGACTGTTCAGTTTGCATTCCAGTCGTTACATTCAGGGGACTTTTTGTTCTGCGTAGAGTAAGTCTTTAGGACATACTATTATATTCATTGTGTGTGCAGCTGGAAGTGGGTGCACTGAGAATTTTGATCTTCTCTTAAAAATGTGGAGGCTATGATAGAGATACTGTAGGCAAACAGTAATTATAAATAATTATGTAGTTTCTTAGATATTCAGTGGACTATTTTCAATAATTTTGCGTATTGTACTTTCTGACATAGTGACTGAAATCCACAGCATTCTCATGTCGCATCATGAATTACATTGCATTTCAAAGTTAGCCATTTTTGTATTACTTACTGACAGCATTTATTAAGATGATTGTAATTATCTTTAGTCCCATTAACTCCGTTACTCAAAGATTGATGCATATCTCATTGCTGTGTTTTTTACCTCCCTGTCATCTCAAAGTCAAAGTTCCCATACTACTTGCAGAGTGATGAATTTCCCAGAATTGTTGTGTGTCTTCCCCCCTCACTGTGTGTGGTCAACTTTAGCTCGCGTCTGAGTGTGTCTGATAGTAGTATAGTAGTTTGACCATTTTTGATAAAACTTTTTGTTGACAGATGGTTCTTGGGGATGTCTCACAGAAATTCCACATTTATGGCAAACCTGTGATTCGTGTGTGCTTTCAACTTCTCACGAAATGTCCATGATTTTATTTTGCTTTCATTCAACTCATAAAATCATGATTTCCCGGTCATGCTTTCTTTTTTATGAAGAATTGATTTGTCACGACAGGAGAAAGTTGTTAAGTTGTATGAGCAACTGTGCCACCGAAAGACAAATACTGTTCAATATGTTTTATTATATTTTTTTTAAAGGGGAAGCGGTGTAGGCTTTTTTTCTGCTTATTGGAGACCAGTGTTCTTTGCAACTCTGTAAAATTTCGTTTTTAAAAAAAGGCTAACAAGAAAAGCGCGACAACAAAAAAATCTCCCTCGTTGGATTACTTTGACTACTTGACTACCTGTCCTAAACTAGGGGACATATTTGCCTGACTTTTCAGTTGGTTCCATGATGTATGGTGTGTGAAAGCAGTTGCTTTTTTTTTTACCCCCACTGTAAATAAGCATTTAATTTGATATTGTTAACTTTAGAAAACACAACATTGAAATTACCTGCAAAATTATCCGTGAAAAAAAAAAAATTCTATACAGCATTAATGCTGAATACTGTCAGAGATTCATATCAATTACAATTCACAAGATTGTGTTGCCTGTTGCTGTCACAGAAAACATTTCGTTTGAGCCCGGTGGGGGGGGGATGAAGATCTGATTGACAGGACAAGTGTTTCACCTTCAATGGTTGAGTCTTTCTACAGGGCTTTTTAAGACTATTACAAAACAACTTTTATTGCCGCTTTTCAAATTCCACGATTATTTCTTTCTATGCTCCCATTCCGCTCCATACCCTCCTCCGACTCATTCTTTTATGATATTGATGGTGTTGTTGAGTGACTGCCCTTGTCAACTTGGTCCTTGGTGCCACCACACATCAAGAGCTCTCGCCTGAATATACACATCATATTGTATAACGCGTGATTCCACTTTCCTTCAGTTGCACTCTCTGTACTGGGTATTTAGACGCTATCTATTTTATGAAAAAGATATCTCTTCCTTTTCTAATTACATAATTAGTGTTTTCTATTTGTCGCACTAAGCTTCTGTAAAATTGGGGGGAGGGGGTTGTTGTATGTGAAAAAAACTAGTTTTTCTCAAGTGCAACAGTATTTTCATTCCCAACAACAGGTCTTTTTCACCCCTGGTTGTAAATTATTACTGTGTTGCATTTCCAATCAGGCTTGTGTTGCTTCTTGTAATGTTTTGCAATCAGTTGAATAAGTGCTCACAAGATTCTTACGTTGTGAGTTTATATAAAAGGATTTCTTTTACAACTGGTTAGTCTGTTGAAGTGCTACTTTTCCACCTTAACCGTATTATTGAAAAGCACGTCTTTAGAACATTTCATTTGTTTCGGCGTGCTGGTGTGTGCGCATGGCTCAGCAGATGGGCATGGTTGTTGGTTTTTATTTAATTTTATTTTTTAAAACCTGTTTTGACGTGCCATGCCTGTATCAGTAGAGAGTGGTGGCGACTGTGTCATGAATTCTTGGATGCTTTTTGTGTCCTGGTTGTGCAGGTCAATGTTTGCCAACCTGACTGAGATATCGCTCCCACAAGTGGGCACTTTGGTAATTTTGGAAGGCAGTGACAGAGGTATTATTCAATGCCCTGCTTGGAAATGCGTTTAGGTGGGCGGTACAAGAATTCTAGTTTGCCTTGTAAAATGAGGAGTTCAAAAGTAGGCGCTGGTTAGTATAAAACAGGTTGACAGGCACTGATTTAGGTGAAAGATTGGACAGTGGAGGGATGCCAAATCTCTGTTTTTTCCCAGTTTTTTCATCCGTTGGAATTTTTACATACACTTGCAAAGGAAAGGAGAGAGGTAAGAGAGGTTTTTGTTTGCTCATTGAAAGACTTTACAAGGTTCATTTTAGGTGAGATGTGATGCTCCACCACGTTCAGGTTAAAAAAAAAAAAATCATTTGGCATCCCTGGACATCTACTTTGTGTGTGTGTGTGTAGGGGGAGGGGATGGATTGCCTAGTGTGTGTGTGTGTTTGTTGCTCACGGCACAAGTATTCAGATTTTTTGTTAATGCAAAATATAATGTTCCATACCCGTGTATTGTAACCATGAGAAAAAACAAAGACTTCGTTGACCTTTAACAGTAGTTGTGAGGTTCAATGTTATTTATTTTAAGATCACTTTTATATTTTACCTTGGACTCGTGTGCTGGTCATTGTTGTTATATATAATCCGTTCTGCCAGATGTTTTTAAGATCTCACCGACCAGTATGGAACAAAATGGCATTTGGAGCTCAGAGAGAGAGAGAGATTGTTGGGATTTGTAGAGAGAGTGAAAAGTGAGAGTTAGAGCATGTAGAGACAAAGAAAGAGAAGAGACTTTATAATAGAGACAGAAAGAGAGAAGAAACGTATAAATAGAGACAGAAAGAGAAAATCAGAAGGAACATATAATGAAAAGAGAGAAAACGTGACAATAGTTTGTGAATTGAATGTCTGTTGTCAAATGTTTTGCTCTCAGGAGGTGGGCATGCACTTTGTCTGACTCATTAAGTTTTTGCTGTTTGATATCCCCGGTCATATGTTCTTCTTGTTCATGATGATGCCTCTTTACTCCCTCGTGTGTGTTGTTATGAATGATGAGGGGACAATCTCTGGCTCTTTCTTTCTCGCTCTCATTTATTCTCTCTCTCATTCATTCTCTCTCTATCTTTTTCATTATTTCTCTTTCTCTCTTTCTCTCTCTCTTTCTCTCTCTCTCTCTCTCTCTCTCTCTCTCTCTCTCTCTCTCTCTCTCTCTCTCTCTCCCTCTCTCTCTCTCTCTCTCTCTCTCTCTGTGTATGGTATCATTTTCCATTCTTACATAGAGCAGACACTACATGCACATTTATGTATACCGGTGCATAGTACACTTGTCGGTCCTTTTGTCTGGAAGGAACACAGGCTGCTCAGAAGTCAATGCTAGTTTGAAAAAGCAACCAAAAAAATAAAAATTTTAAAGGGAGATTCATGCCAATGTGTTTTTCTTTAGCTCAAACAACAGTTTTGATTTTAATTATATCTGAGATCATTGTAACAGAACTTTATGCTTGCCCCCTCTGAAAAAGCCCTTCTTTTAATCCTCGCCATATTATGTTGGTTGTGGTTTTTGTTTTATTTGACTGGTTGCCACTGCTGCCTGCCCTCCCTGGTGTGTGTATCCAGACACTTCTGGCAGTTTGTTATGTTCGCTGTCACAATTGAATTGTTATAGTATTTGTGGTTTGATTGTTGGGCTTGGCTCTTCACTGGCGCATGTAGAGGACATGAGTTTGGTTCCCATGTTGAGAAGTTTTTGTTATCGAGTTTCTCCTTCTCTGTCTGTCTGCGAGGGTGTTGTGTCTCACCGAAGTCTCCGGTCCCACTCAAACTGACTGTTGGGTGCTCTGGTGTGGTTTGCTCCTCCTTTCCTATCAAACATCTATTGTCCTGATCTCCCCTCCTTTTTTGTGTTTGTTACTCTTTTGTAACCCCTCTAATCTTCGGCATTTACATGACCTTATTGTGTTGCTATTGCCGTAAAACTCTTACTAAAAAAAAACACCTAGCAAACTGACTGGGTAGGCAGGGTTAAAGCAGCCAGGCTCCTATGATTTAAATTGTATTTTCAGAGGGGGGGGGGGGGATAAAACCCTCACAGTCACTGTTACATAAGACGTAAAGGGGCAGGCATGGGTAGACCAGCCTTGTGAATCTGCCACTAGGACTGCACATTTCTGCATTTACATCATCACATTGTGCTTCCTCAAACTCTTCAATGGCTAGCAGCAGCAGCAACTTTTCTTCATTCATAATATGAAGACGTGGAGCAGCTTTATTATTTTTTTCTTCCCCTCTAATTACCTCAGCGCAACACTGATTTTTTTTTTTTTTTTTTAAATCGGTGAAGCATTGTTTCTCCCCCCTCCCCCCCCCCCCCCCCCCCCCTTGTAGGCAGGTCTGAACATACAAGATAAATATAATATAAGGGCATTTGACAGCATTTTCTTTTGTAGATGAACTCCTTGTACTATTGGCTGATCCTGTGACACGGTAGGTCTTGCTTAGAAACTACACGATGCGTTGATGTACCTTTAGTAGACGAGCAGTCGTCACGTTTTGTGCGTTCTTGCGCTGTGGTGCAGGTATGGTTGAAAACACGATCAGGGATTTATAATAGACGTTTTGATTTTCGTGTTGTCTGGTTTTGGCAGAGAGCATCATTGCTGCCAGAACAGGTCTTTAATATATATATATATGAAACATTGTTTGTACAAGAACTGGTCTCTCCTAATGGTGGCATGTTGTTGTTGAAACAAGAGGTTGTTTGTTTAGTGGCGTGTGTCCATTCTGCTTGATGTACCTTCTACTGATCTATTTATTGAACATGGTGTGTGGATGTGAAAGTGGCGATAGTCTGTAGTGCGTATTAATTTGTGTGATTTACATCTTCTATCAACTTGCATATGCTGCGTGTGTGTGTAGTGTAGTGTGTGTGTTTGTGTGTGCGTGCATGTTAGCCGTAGACTTGTGTGGACATCTAAATTTGTCTGTCTTGAAATCTTAAATCTCTTCAGTTTTCTTCTCTTTTTTTTTCTCTGATTCTGACTCAGTGGATGTTTACTATATTGGGTGTATATGTATAAATTTATGTACGCATTCTTCAAATTTCCCCTTCAAGTGAGGTATATATTTATTGATGAAATAATTCCCTTCTATTCTATTATTACTTAGTCGCTGGTCTGGCTTATGACTGTTTCGCTCCTCGTCAAATGTTCCACTTGTTGCTTGAGAATGTCTGTAACAGCTGGTTCATACTGTCGGGTAAACCAATTTGTTTTATCAGAAAGGAAAAAAAATTACTGAATGAGATTTAAAAAACTACAAAGACTGGATACCAGTGTCTATGGTGTAGCGGTCAGGTGCTTCGCTGTCACGCGCAAGAGCCCTGACCGAGTTCAATTCTCGAGTGGGGAGAATTTTTTATTGAGATTGAGATCTCGGTCTTTCTTCTCGGATGTTGCATCGTCTGTTAGCCCCAGGTTGGACCTTATAGGCATGGTCAAATCCCGCCTCTTGAATGATTTGAATTGTGTTGATGGGACGTAAAAGCAACCATGTATGTAATTAGAAAATAATAGTAGTAAGGAAAAAATCATGAAAACCACGTTACGAATGAATTTATGTGCAACTTTGATTTACCGGTACATTGGATTGGTTTTGGTTTTGGGGTTGTTTTTGGTTGTTTTTTTTTACTGGTTGTGTGAAGGGTGTGGTTTGCAGGACAGTGTGAACCTGACGTTACCCGTTTCTTTCCTTCGGGAATCATTTCTGAGTTCTATGAATGCAGTTCACGGGATATATGCATGTGTGCACTGACATGTAAGTGTATGTTAATTTATGGGAGAAGGCTGGTTCTTGATGAAAATAAACCAAATACAATACAATTTTATGGAAGACTGTGATTTCTTTTTTTCTTTGTTGTATTTTGTGGTTTTTCAGAAAATGTGTTGTGACATACAGTAAAACTTGGACAGGTCGAACACAGAAGACTCGAAATGTGGGTGGTTGGTGGGTGCTCTGGTGTGATTTGCTCCTTCTTTCCTATCAAACATATATCGTCCTTATCTCCCCTCCTTCTTTTTTATGTTTGTTACTCTCTTGTAACACCTCTAATCTTCTGGCGTTCATATGACCTTATGCAGTTGCGAGCGCCGTAAAACCTCTACTAAAATGGAGACTGAAAATCAAGCATCGGTCAAATTGTGCCTGTGGTCCTTTTTTTTTTCTTCTTTATCTTTGTAAGATATCCTTCAAACTACCAAGGCTGGTCCTGACGAATTCAAGCTGTCTGTGTTGTACTGTAAATAGTTCAATATGAAGTGTTGAGAAGAATAAATATTGCAGCTGCTCTGATGTGGTTTGCTCCTTTCCTAAAAACATCTATCACATCTATCATTCTGATGTCTCCTCCTTTTTTGTGTGTTTGTTACTATCTAATCTTGTAACACCTAATCTTCGGCACTTATTTATATGACCTTGTGTTGCAAGTGCTGTAAAACTCTTACTAAAACTAAACAATGAGCACAGCAAAGACAAGACGCTCTCTTTCTGCTTGTCCCTGGCGATACGCAGACCTCCCTCATGAAATCAAATGCATTACACAACACTGAAATCACTACTGAATAATGCTGATAGCTTTATCAAATGACTTGGCAGTACATTGTCTTCAAATGCTCGCATCGATAAAGAAATAGCGTTATGTATTATTAGTATTTTTTTTTTTTTAATAATAAAGCCAGAGCCTCCTTTGGAAGGCTGAGTCAAAGGTTTGAGGCTCACTGCTGTAGCATTCACAGAGAGAAGAAAATAAAAGTTGAAAGCCAAACAACAACGCTGTATAGTGGTCCTACCAACTACCTCTGGTGGACAGTGTACATGTACTTAAACTGTGACGACCAGAAGCTTAATCAATTTTTTCAGCATGAAATATCTATGCAAAATTCTTGGCTTCAAATGGCAGGACAAAATACATGTAGACTATTTCATCATATACTTGTGCCAGACGCCGAAGTTCCCACTCTAACAAAAGGTCACAAATGCCAAGTCGTCATTATTTTTCTGAGCTCAAACTAAAAAGACTCAAATTCGCCTTAGGCAAGGGAAATAACTCATTATAAAATTGTCCGTCATCCTGTCTTGTCCGAATCGTTTTCCTTGACGGCAGACAAAGACAACTTATTTGGTCTTGTTGAACAAAGAATACAGCATTTCATCGATCGCCAGCCCCGCTATACTGCCAACTTCATGCTCCGTTGTTGATATTGTAACGGTGTTTGATTGTTTGTGAAAAAAAGTCCCCCGGGGGCGTACAAAAAGTCCAATGTAACTTCGTAGGTAACTCATCTCCAGTAGATCTACATGAGGCTTTGAACTTCTTCCCAACTCATCCTGGATGGATGGCCCAGACTGTCAATTTTAAAGTAGCCCACCTCCTAAATGCTTTACAGTGAGTCGACGGGGGCGTAAACCATACACAATTTAAAACACACACACACACACACACACACACACACACACACACTCACACACACACACACACACACACACACACACACACACCGCGCGCAAGCCACCCCCAAAGCAGAGATAGCCAGGAAATGGTTTTTAGGCCTGGCTCTCAGTATGACGAGCCGTGTTCAGTTTTAGCGGGAGAAGAACAGCCTCATCATCATACCCGGAGGTTGGGGAGTGTGCTAAGCTTATGAACGGTCTCCTGAACACTTTATATGTTTCTGCACACGCGAGAGTCTATAGCACCAAGTATCGGGATACAAAGGAAGAGGTAGACCACATCAAAGATGGATTGTGGGAGTTAAGGAAATCCTGAGAAATTATAATATCCCAATTGAAAGGGCTGCAGAGCTGGTCTACCATAGAAACCTGCATCTCCCCTCGACGTTTAACGGCAACAGAGGATTAAATAGTAAAAGTAAAGTAAGGTAATGGGAATAGACTATGATGATATAGATATATAGATCTATCTAGATTTTATAAGAGTATCCGAGCAGATATAATATAGGCCTATGAGTAGCGAACCACGATAGCCATTGTCCGTTTCAGTTTGGCACCTGAAGAAAAAGTTGCCTCCCCTTTCCTTCTCAGATTCCCGGAAATCCTAATTGTCTCCCCCTGTCATTAACTTTTGCTGGTGGGAAGGAAGGACCCATCGTCTTCCTCCTCCGTCACAACTACGCAAAATGACGCAATAGCCAACAGCTGGCCCCTACTCTCTACCCACAAAGGGTTTGGGGGACCTTACTCCACCCTATCAGCTGTTCTTGTCCCACGGGGGGAACATAAACCAGGGCCCGGAACATGGATAAAGAAGCATCACTCCTGAACCAATCAGAGATGTGCTTGGTACATTTTCTGTGGCGATCAGTGATTGATGGCATGGCGCTGTGAGCTGTGAGCTGAGACTCGCATGTAAGTGTGAAAGCAAAACAGTGCTGTAGTTGTGGTCAGCTGGTCAAGTTAGTTATGCTAAATTCAGTGCGCTACCTGTCAGTCAATGGCCGAGATTTTCTCTCCTGTCTCCCCGCGATGTTTTGCGCTGCTGGGCATTGGGCGCGCTTTTTTGAGATTGTGAAAAGACGTGGTCAGAACCTGGGAAGTTCTTAAAAACATGCACAAAAGTACAATCGAAACTGTCTGTTCAAAACGACCACCTGTTATCAAGGAGAGAATTGCTCACCTTAGAAGACAAGTGGTCTTATTTGACAATGTCATTACATGTATAATGTACAGAATACGCAATTGAGGGATAAGTGGAATGTGGTCGTTTTGTTCTGGTGATTGTCTTAGACAATCTTTATAGTAGAGTAATTTAAGTACATATTTATGTCCACACGATACATCAAAGGTATGCTATTGCTTCTCCAAGGCCAATTCGGAAAAAGGGGGCTCAGAGATTTTAGTAAGCTCCCCCTCCCCTTCCCTCCCCTTGCCTTTCCCTCCTGAATACCCCCTTTCCGACCCCCCCCCCCCCCTTTCACACACACACACACACACACACACACACACACACACACACACACACACACACACACACACACACACACACACACACACACACACACACCTGTGTCAACAAGCATCAACGAAACGATGTAGTGGTCCTACTGTTAGTTGTGTCATAAAGACCCTGCTACACACCAGTAGGCCTATGGTGAGTGCACCCAGTTCGAATCCTTTTCAGAAGCCTGATTGCTCATAGGGGTCTGTCGTCCTATCCCTCAACTCTTTAGTTTTAGTAAGAGTTTTACGGCACTTGCAGCACAATAAGGTCATATAAGTGCCGAAGATTAGAGGTGTCACAAGAGAGTAACAAGCTCAATAAAAGAGGACGAGAGAGAAGGACGATAGTTGTTTGTTTTTTTTATAGGAAAGAAGGAGCAAACCACACCAGAGCACCCGCCAACCACCTGCTCCCCTAACTCTGCCATCTGAGACTAATTTTAATTAATTTTAAAAATGTGCATATATGTACTAATTGACCTATTGAAAACCTATTTGTGGTCGAAATTGTCTCAGACAGCCACCCATTGCCGAGGAGAAAAGTGATCGCTTCAGAAAGGTGGCCGTCTTATACGGGGTGCCCAATACGGCTGAATCGGGCCGATCGCCCGACTCGATCGCCTGAAACTGAAAACAAACACGTTTGTTTTTGAGGCGATCGAGTCTGGCGATGGGCCCGATCGGCCGATCCCATCCGTAGTGGGCACCCCGTATTACATAGTGTCATTATAATGTTTAAAAGGTACACAAGGGTGAAATTATTATTGGTGATAGGCCGTTTCTACAGGTGATTGTCTATTACAGGTGGTCGTAAAAGCAGGTACAACTGCATTATATCTTTGTTTCAAGGAAAGCAAATTTTGAAATTAAAATGCGCAAGCTTTACTAAGGTGCCAACACAAAGACTCCCTTAGTCTCTGTATTAATAATCTTCCAGCAGCGGGTGGTTGGCGGGTGTTCTGGAGTTCTGGTGTGGTTTGCTCCTTCTTTCCTATCATCAAACATCTATTGTCCTCAACTCTCCTCCTTTTTGTTTGTGTTTGTTACTCTCTTGTGAAACCTCTAATCTTCGACACTTATATGTGACTTTTTTGTGTTGCAACTCGCTACCTCAGAGCTACAAAGTTCTATCTGACATTTTTGGCCTTTTTAAGTTACTAAAACCACGAGGTCAGAAACCAATAAATGTTATATCTGCTCTATCAAAACTGTAAGATTATTCGGAGTCGTTTTCAAGATATATATGCAGAGAATTATATTTGAAAAAGCTTGAAAGGGCGTGAAACACAAAATGTTTTACTTTTACGTCAAATTTCTCAAAATTAGGTACTAAGCAGATAGATCTTTTGTAATTCTGAGATAGCGAAATGCCGTAAAACGCTTACTAAAACTAACTGAGATCGAGTTTCACTGCAGCTCCCAAAACGCAATCTACATTATCAGCTGACCTCTAGTCTTTGCACATGAAAGGAACGGCTCAACATGACCTCTGAGATACCTCACCCAGCGGTTTGTCCTCATGAATGTATAATATATGCATGATATCCCCACTATTCATGCCCGTGAAAGAATTATAATTAGAAGCTGATCCAAACATTTTCGCAACAGTTTAGCCGGCCCTGATAGGCAGTATCTATCCGGAGACGTCTCCGACGGAGATAGACCAATCAAAATGCTTTGTGCTTCTTGACCAAAATAAACAATTCTAGGGGGTTACCCCCCTGTTTTCACCCATAATTTGATATTTTGCAGTTAAGTTTGAAATTTTTTTGAAAATAATGGATTTGCGACAGTTTTAGTGGCTATACATGTATTTTGTGATCTGCAGCAAATAATACGCAGTTTGACCCCCCCAAGCAGTGCATCTGTGTGCGGGAGTACGTCTCCGAATATTTCCTGGGTGCCGGGTGCTCGCCGGAGACGTCTCAGGCCGAATATCTTCAGCCCCCCGATCCTGGACTTACGACCGGCTATGTGAGAGAGGCTTGTGTGTGGGATGGGGAGGGGGGAGGGGGGAGAGACCGTTATGTTAATTAAATCCTTTGGTATCAAAGATAGCCAGGTGCTGGATTTGTTGGGAAAGGGAAGTTTTAATTTTTACAGCTTTTGTGGCAGTAGTGGGCAGATGCTGTGTGTGTGTAACATGTGTGTAAACTTGTTAAGTTTTTTGTGTGTGTTTGTGGGTGTGTGTGTCAGTATGTATGTGTCAGTGTGTATGTGTCAGTGTGTATGTGTCTGTGTGTATGTGTCAGTGTGTATATGTGTGTGTTTGGGTGTGTCAGTGTGTGTGTGGCTGTGTGTGTGTGTGTGTGTGTGTGTGTGTCAGTG
>NW_004798270.1:173724-174949 GCF_000002075.1 Aplysia californica | reverse complement strand
CGTCCGACCTGCCTCCTTTCCTATTGCTCGATGCTAGTACCAAGTCGTTGGAGGGTCTTAACTTCTTTTCTTTCCCCTCGTTGCCAGTCTGTCTGACAATCTGGCTTACTTTTTGCCAGCATGACCGACAGTGTGTCAATGCCCCTCTTTCTACACAGCACACCAAATTCAAACCTTCTTCATACACCGTCCCTTTCGGACGGACGGATGGATGGATGGATGGATGGATGGATGGATGGATGGATGGATGGATGGATGGATGAATGGATGAATGAATGGATGCATACATGCCAGAGTCATGGCTCATATACCCAATGCACGCTGCCATTTTAATTGAGTCGGTACCAGCCGGATTTTTCTTCCTTGAAGCAGCAAAAGCTACCACTTTTGCACATTTCTGGAGGCCATCTTTGACAGAATGCAACTAAACTCGACTGTGACCATCAAAATTAAACACATGATGAATTGCTTTTCAAGGTCGCGAGTCCAATCGGTCGTAATGTGTCAAAAATGGTAGCTTTGACCCCTCCTTGAAGGAAAATTTGTCTGACCCTGATTCAGTTCGACTGAATTCGATTGGCAGCGGCGTGCAGTGGGTATATTACAAGCCCAAACAGTGTTGAAAGCGCCGTGAAACAAGCACACTGTTCTAATGGCAAGTAAAACGCCTATCCCTCACACCTCAGGTCTCCCGCTCCTCCCTAACCGCCATTACCACCCCGGAAACATGAATGAAGTGAATGGACTTCCCCTCGACTTCCCCCGCCTTAATTATTACATCTTCCCCCCTCACAATGACATTCAGCAAGAACCGTAACTCCCCCTCAAGGGAAGGAAGATATTACAGAGTTATGCGCCCCTTCAAAGCCAGTCCCACTGCCCCACCCCCAGCAAGACGAGGCCTGTGATTTTGAGTGCAGTTCATTTCCAGCGGTCAATCACAGACGGCCCCCCTTGTGGTCACCGCGGGGATGATAACGATCAATGACAGTGATGATGAATGATCTAATGACCGCCCCGCGGCGCGCTCTCTCTACCTGCGCCCTGGTTTTGGCGCGAAAAAGACGGTGGCGCCAAAAATCAAGCTGTTATCCCCACCCACCTCTCTCTTTCCCTCCCCCTCCTCTCTCTCTCTATCTCTCTCTTTATTCAACCCCCAATGATCTAATATGTCTGTCTGTCTGTCTGTCTGTCTGTCTGTCTGTCTGTCTGTCTGTCTGTCTGT
>NW_004798270.1:169982-171954 GCF_000002075.1 Aplysia californica | reverse complement strand
CCCCCCCCCCATGCACACTCAAGTCAACCCTACTTTGCTCCAGTCCCAATGTGTTATCTTACTATCTGTCACAATTGAGAACAGCGAACAGAAATGAAATGTAATGTGTGGGTGGTTGGAAGGTGTGCTACCGGTATGTCCTACTTCGTTTCTTTCCCTCTGTTGTTTCTTTCTTTCTATTTGTACTGCACCTGACCGAATTGCCTACATTGTGTCGAAGTGCTTCTCTTTACTCAAATCTCTATCACGACTGAGAACACAATTGAGGTCTTATTATTTATCACCGAATATACGTTTTCCTTGTATGATGAGTGTGACTATAATGTGTATACGTTCAAAATCTTTAGGTGGGTGGTTGGAGGGCGTCACTGTTATCTCGTCTTTCTTTTCTTACCCTCTGTTGTTTCCTTCTCTACTCTAAATTAATGGTCGTTGTGTCGATGCGCTCCTTTATACTTGCTCTAACTCGTACTTACTCGCGCCAGAAAGGTTACTAAAAATAAAAATAATACATGTATGTTATCAGTTATCGTATCGCTGCTGAAGAGCTGACTACCAAAACCACTGCACTGTTCAAAAGACAGGTTGGGACATGACCAAAGCGTCCCGTGTACTGTATCGCTGATCATTCAGAATAGGTATCGTGACAAAAATAAAACGTTGTTGTTACTGTACAAGGGAACGAGTAAAACGAGAGGGGGGCTTTGGAGGATGTCACATGTAGGTCTTACCTCTTTTCTTTACTTTTTTTTCTGTATACAAAATGGCCGTCTCTTTGTCGATGAGCTTTTTTCTTCTTCTTGAAACTTGAAAACAAACAAACAAAAACACACAAAAAACTTACAAAAAACAAACAAAACAAAACAAACACCCCCCCTCACCCCCTACACCGAACGCATACAGACAGATCAAGTCATACTTATATGTGTTGTATGTGTATGTCCATCCTGTCACCCTTGCAGTAGCAGAAATTGGACGATGAAACAACATCGCATCTTTTGAGTATGAGTAGATTTTATACTGTATATTGAGTGCAAATAAGCAACAATCATAACCGCAGTAGCTGCTATAATAACCAGAACAGCAGACTGTCAAACAACAGTTGCAACAACAGCGACAACAAAGACAAGAAGAAAAACATCATCAACAGCAACGACAACTAAAAAAACAATAACAACAAAAATAACGACAGAAACAACAACTGCAAGAACAGCAAGAACAGCATCATCATCATCATCATCATCATCATCATCATCATCATCATCATCATCATCATCATCATCATCATCATCATCAACAAAAACAATTACAGAAAAACAACAAGCAAACAACATCTCATTGAACAAAGAAACCCCCACAAACCACAATCAGACAGACAATAAATGAACCCAAAGGCAGCGTACTGTAAATCACAGCTGTCACCGAGCGGCGAGCAGTGCTAGCTGGTCAGTCATTCTTTTCAAACCTAGCGTCCGCCGGTGATTGGTTTAGCCGAGGTGGTCAAGGTCGTAGCGGCGATCCGCGGATTGCAGCAACAGGACACACAAGTACATTACGACCTCTGTCTGTCTGTCTGTCCATCCATGGTAAAGTCTTTAGTTTTTTAAAGTTTTAATATAGGTTCTTCGGCGCTCGCAACTTCACAAGGTCATGTTATGTGAGCGCCAGAAGATTGGAGGTGTTACGAGAGAGTAACAGACATAAAAAAGAAGGAGGGGAGATTTATATAAGGATGTTAGATGTTTGATAGGGAAAAAAGGAGCAAACCACCCCAGAGCACCCGCCAACCACCCACCTGGTGCAGTCAGCCAGTTTGCCTGTGGCGTTGACCAGGGTGACGGGTACAGACCTGGTATCGTGCATCATCATCAGCCAACTGTTGCCAGATAACACGCCGTACGTAGCAGACACCATTTTTGTGATGACAGCAGTTATTGGGGAACTCTTTTGGTCCCCCCTCATCCAAACTTAA
>NW_004798270.1:167886-169785 GCF_000002075.1 Aplysia californica | reverse complement strand
TCTATCTATCTATCTATCTATCTATCTATCTATCTAGCTATCTATCTATCTATCTATCTAGCTATCTATCTAACTATCTATCTATCTATCTTCACGCTGGCAATACGTGCGTGCACTGTTTGAATTTGTATTTTACAAATTTCTTATCAAACTGACGTCAGGTGCAATGACGAGTTAGGCTCTTCGCCCTTATGCGTCCGAACGGCCGAATCGGAAAAATCTTGCCAAGTTTAGAACTTAGAACCCCCCCCTCCAAAAAAACAACAAAACAACAAAAAACAACAAAAAACAAACAAACAAACAAACAAACAAACAAACAAACAAACAAACAAACAAACAAAACAAAACAAAACAAAACAAAACAAGACAGAATGTGTCGAAAAAAATTCAGCTGAAAAGTTCGTTAACATAGTTTTGCTACTACTGCCGCTGAATCGTCAAAACTTGATATAAAACAGTACAAAGATTTAAATGTTTTCTTTGTTATCGCACTTCTATGTCGTAAATGCCTCTTTGTTGAGGATTTGGACCAGACTCATCTGCAACCATAGCCAAGGCATGATAGTGTAGTCTGAGCTGACGGCGCCAAGTGATCTTTTCTACTACCGAGGCGTGCTCACGGTCGAAGTCGAGTCGAAATAATTCTATCATCATTCGTGTGTACACTACACACTGGTCATAACCAACCTGGTGGTTGGGTTGCTTGGAATGCGCCACTTCAATAGACGTCTGTCTCTCCTACTTCTTTGCTATCGCTATTTTTCCTGCATGGCATGTCTTGCCCTTTTCCCCAGCTTTGTAACTGGTGTTAATTCCTCTTTTTGTTTCTCTCTCACGGTCTTGCCTTTTTCCCCCCAGCTTTGTAACTGTAATAATAATTCCTCTTTTGTTTCTGTCTGTCTTGTCTTGCTCCCTCCCCCCACCCCAAGCTCTGCACCACCCCTACTTTGTTTCTGTCTGTCTGTCTGCCTTGCTTTTCTCCCAGTAGTGTAATATTTCTCTTTTCTGTCTGTCTGTCTGTCTTGCCTTTTTTTCAGCTCTGTAATATTTCTCTTTTCTTTCTGTCGGTGTCTTGCCTTTTCTCCACCAATGCACCATCCTTATTTTGTTTCTAGCTGTCTTGTTTTTTCGGCTGTTTAGTATTCGTCTTTTCTCTCCGTCTGTCTGTTTTTGCTTTTCCCCCCCCCCCACACACACCTATGCACCTCTACTATTTTCTTTCTAGCTGTCTATCTTGCTTTCCCCTCAACCACTAAATGACCGCTCCTTTGTCCGACTCAAAATCGAACGGTCTGAAAGTTGGACATCAATCCAGGCAGCACATAATTCCCATTATCTTATAGTTTTAGTGAGAGTTTTACGGCACTTGCATCACAAAAAGGTCTTTTTATAAGTGACCGAGAAGTCGAAGTGTTATCAGAAAGAAGCCTACAAAGAAAGGAGGAGCGATACGTCTCATTATCTCGAAAATGTTCTGAGAAATGATAATTAAAAAGAGCAATGGAATATCAATTAAAATGTGAAAAAAAGACAATTTCTTGATTAATTTTCTTTTTTGGGGTTGATTTGGACTTTCTAAGACTCAGCATGGATTTTCTATTATCTGTGTGTCCGGCCCGGCGTCTGTCCATTCATTACCTAATTTGGCGGGAAAACGGCGTGATGAGCGATAATTTGTTGTTGGTGGCGTCGCCTTGTTTTCGCGCCACAGCTGGCCGGGCCGCTGGGGTTCCCGCCTTTTTTTACAGGACGCAATCTCTGCGTTGTTTGTTGGTACAGCGGGTGGTGGGAGTGGTTGGGGGAGGGGGAGGAGGGAGATGTGGCGAGGAGGGAGGGAGAGGGAGGGGTAGGGGAGGCATAGAGAAACAGAGAGAGAGAGAGAGAGAGAGAGAGAGAGGG
>NW_004798270.1:142107-159926 GCF_000002075.1 Aplysia californica | reverse complement strand
TCTGAATATTTCTCGAGCACATGCAGCCTCTTTCACAGATTGAGAAACTGTGATTAACCCTCCCCCTTGTTTTTTTCTCAACACCTTAAATGCCCATTAAAGAACTGATTTCTGTGTGGATTTTTCTAAAAAAAACCCCGTTGACTAAAGGCACTAAAAATGTAAAACTTCAGTTACCACATTCTGTTAAGCTAAAGAAATAACTAATCTTTGGCTGTCCCTCTCTCCTTAATTTGACCTGTGAAAACACGTGACCCCCACCTCCTCCTATCGCAAATATCTCGACTTGTATTCAAGATAAATGGATATTATTTTCATCCAAATAAAGACTAGTGAACAAGCTTTAAGCTACTACTAATAACTCTACATGCCTTAAAATTGACGAGAGCCTGATTCCACCACGCTGCCTCACATTTCTGCCTCGGTGTATTATGTGTGTGTACGTGACTTAGCCTACGTTTTGTCGAGAAAATGACGCAAAAACTCCTTTTCAAATATCCTCCTCCGATCATAATCCCCCAAATTTCAATCCACGTCCTCTTCCTAACGTTCCGGATTATCTGTGCCCCACTCAATCAAGTCGTCATTCACACACCCCTCCTCTCCATCTCCCTCTCCCCCCTCCTCTTTTTCTTTTCCTGCATCGCTTCATCCCCTCCATCGCTAATCCGTTTTCAATACGGGCTTACAGATGTCCAACATTACGTCTCACCTTTGTACCAGGGATCATTTCCCAACTGTCCACTATTTAGACGCGGTCTCGTAAATTTGTCCGCTCTGCCCTCCCTTCCTGTTCTCAAAGAACCACCCCCGCTTTCTCTGTCTCATTCTCCCCTCTCTCTCTCTCCAACCAACCCCTCTTTTTCTTCCCCTTAGCGATCAGTCTTTTCATTTCCTTCGTGTGGGATGCCGCGCCCAGTTTATTTGAAGGCTACATCAGCTGGCCCCAGGGGGAACATTTGTTGCCTTTTGAGGAAGGCGCCTCCTTTTCTTCGCCTAGCAACGGTGAAAAAAAGGGAGACCACGCACCAGTACTTTTTGTTCACGTCTGCATACACCCCCGGGGGGATGCTGTTTGGTGCCGTGTGAATTTTTTTCTTCTTTATTTTTCAAGCAGAGTTCATCTTAGAACAAAGGAGCAGAGAAATATAAGAGAGAGAGAGAGAGAGAGAGAGAGAGAGAGAGAAAGAGAGAGAGAGAGAGAGAGAGAGAAAGAGAGTATTCTTTGGGAACGGAAATTACGTGTTGTCACTCGCACTTCCGTCGAGCGAGTTCAAGGGAGTTAATTTGATTCTCTGCGCAGTCCACAGAATTCTACACAGTCGAGAAGAGTTGTGTGTGTGTGGGTGTGGGTGTGGGTGGCCGTGGGGGAGATTACTGTTATTGTGCCGAGCGGCGAGTGGAAAAGGGTGATAAAAAGTTGGATGAGAAAGTGACTAATGTGGCGAGGAGCTGACAATGAGAGGGGTTTGGGAGGTCTCAATGTAACGGTGGAGGAGTTGATGGAGAGAGAGAGAGAGAGAGAGAGAGAGAGAGAGAGAGAGAGAGAGAGAGAGAGAGAGAGAGAGAGGAGAGAGAGAGAGAGAGAGAGAGAGAGAGAGAGGGGGAGGGAGAGCGAGAGAGAAGGCGAAAAGAAAGATGGAATAAGAACTGGAAATGACATATAAATACATTTTTTAGATACCACAGTAAAAGACGAAAAAAAGTTGTATAATAAAAGACAAAAGAGATGAAAAACGAAACAAACAAACAAACGACCCCCCCCCCCAAAAAAAAAAAACAGCAACAAAAAACAAACAAACCCACAACAACAACAACCAGACATACAATATAAAAGACAAAAAACCCCAACAACCCTCCAAAAACACATACCAAGTATGCAAGTTTTGTTTTGTGAACTTTTATCGTACAATCATTCCAACTTCTCCACCTGTGTACGGAAACAGACAATGATCGCAGTCTCACGACCCCAAGTTTATCAAAGGGACATAATCCATGCTTTCAAAACAAGAATAATTAATACATTCCGGAGTTAAATTCCTTTGAATGAGTTGTCCGACCTTGGTACATGTATTTCGGCGAGTCGCTGAGGTACTGGTAATAAATAATACATCCTTTTATTGATATCACATCCAGAAGTGTGGCGATTGCTGCTGGGGAAGGCTGGAGGGTGGCGTTCTTCTGTCAAGTCCAGTTTTGCTTTTCTTTTTTTTACATCACGTCTCATTTTTTAAACGTCATGCTATCATTTTCCCGATTTCTATTTGCTTCCCAAAACAACCCCCAAAATCCGAACAAAAAGTCCCCACCCCCCCCAACCAAACCAAAAAGAAAAAACAAAACCCAGAAAAGAAAAATGCAGTCGGAGTAGGCTACTAAGCAAACAGATAAATAAATTACTAAAAAAATCAAGGCTTACTGATTTCACGTCCTGTATCATGTATAGTGCAAGTGCAAGCAGAAAAAATGACTAAAAAACCCCCCAAAGAGTAATAATAGCATTTTTATAGCCCAAATTCCCGCTCAACAGCAAGGTCTATGCGTTTTGCAATCTATTACCCCAGCAGACCTGATACTTGATGGCATTCTGAAACAATCTAAACTTCCTGGGAAGCATACAATATTTTTTATTCCTCTTTGTGACTTATGTTTGAAGTGCAAAAAATTATGAGAAAAGAAAGAAAAGCAATGAAACATCTTTCTTATCACATGATGTAATTTTTTTGGTAAGTGTTTTATGCCCTTATTGACACAGTTTAGGTCATTTGGGAGGCAGGCTGCTTTGAACCTTCGCACCTATCCGTCAGGGCTAACCCAAGTCGAGTGGGATACCTCAGCACACAGATGGAGATACTTGATTAAATTTACCCCCCCCACCCCCAAAGAAAAAAAAACCACACACAAAAAAAGCAACCCCAGAAAGCAAAGAAATAAAAACTTCCCCACTCCGGAATTAAACTTGTGACTTTTTCGTGCAACAGTAAATAGTCTAACCAATACATCATAGGTGCCGCTGCAACTGCAGTTGCATGATACAACCGGCGTCTGTAGTGAGGTAGTTAGGTTCTTTGCTGTTGCAGGCAAAAGACGCAAGTTCACAACTCCAGCAAGAGGAAATCTTCATTGATTATAAACTATCTCCTTCTTTCTTATCTCACGTTGACCTTATCATTGTTTTACTCACAAGAGAATGTTCGTCAAGAACAGTTTAGTTTTAGTACATGTAAATATTTAATGACACTTGCAACAAAAATATGTCATATTAGTGCCGACAATTGGAGGTGCTGCTACCAGAGAGTAGCAAACACACAAAAAATGGAAGAGAGATAAGGACGATAAATATGTTTGACAGGGGAGATGGAGCAAACCACACCAGAGCACCAGAACTAACCACCCACAAACTGAACAGATAACACCAAACAATCGTGTGTGATATTCACAGGCAATATTTATTTCTGAATCAATACAGTCTGATATCATGGATGTGTGAAGGAACACAAGGTACAGTACTCGGAGCACGGACGACGACGCAAGGAAGTTCGGAGCACAGACAAATCACAGAGGTACACAGCATGAGAGGACTCATCACCATGACAACAACGATAACAACACACACAAAAACATGGGGGGGGGGAGGTAATCTACCAACCCCATCTGGTGGAGTAAACACCCGGCTCTCAACGAGGCTACTACACACAACAACAGTTCAGTCAACTTTCACAACAGCAATCTAGCAAAGTGTTTGGTTTTCTTTTAGTAGATCTAAGAGTTTTACAGCACTTGCAACACAATAAGGTTATTTAATTTAAGTGCTGAAGATTAGAGGTGTAACAAACGAGTAACAAACACAAGAAAGAAGGAGGAGAGAACAGGGTGATAAGACATTTGAGAGGAAAGAAAAAGCAGTCGACACCAAAGCACCCGCTAAGCACCCGCTAGCCAAGTGTATCATGAGTTAAGTTACTTTTGAAATCTGAGTGAGTTTTATACACTTCCATTTCTATGATCTACTGGTACTTAATTCATATCAACGAGGAAACTGGAGGGAGGGTGGGAGGGGGGGAGGGAGACTAGATTCTACTTTGAACTTTCCCAGGCTGAGTCAGACAGACAGCAGACAGACAGCAGTATTCAACACAACAAAAACTTCCCTAATCGGAAATAGAACTCACATCTTTTGTGTTAAATGGCCAAGAGTCTAAATTATGTCACAGAGGTGGTATGTATTCATCAAGGATGTAATTATGCTGTATTAGCTGAGAGCTTCATAGATATAAGATAGATTAAATGATTTACTGATCTTTTATGGGGAGAAATCAACATCAGTTCACTGGCAAAGAAATATGACTCAAGATCAAATAGTCTTGGGTCACAACCTCTATTTCCGGCAGAAAAAAAACTTGACCCTTTTTCCAAGAAGTAACAATCATAGTTTGAATGAGTACTTTGCATACTGGTAGGTGCTTACGAGGCTGCAATGCTGTGTTTCCTCAAGTAGGACTGATAGGGTAAAAGGAAGTAATATTGGGTGGCCCAGGGAGTTTTTATGGAGTTGTAAAAATCTTTCATTGGAAGGGATTCGGGGACGATCAAACACTGTCGCACTTAAAAGGGAAAAACAATACTGGTTTTCATATTTTATTTGCTTTGTAGGTCAAGTTCCATTTCGTCTGGAATTCTTCTTTATTTGAAGTTCGGTTTGTTTTTAACTGTTTAGATAAACCTTGTGTTTTTGAGAAAATATGGTTTAAGCACTCAAGCAACAACACGCTCTTACCAAAATTCACACTCTTGTCACGGTAATCTTGTTATCTATTGGTCAAACATCACAGCACAGGACCAGAACAACAAAAAAACCCAACAAAACCCTAACACCCCACGAAAACTTTGTGCTAATTCATTAGAGACGATGAGTAAGAAGAACAGAACAAGCAAATCCCAAACAAAAACAATGTTTACAACAAAATATTTGTGTGTGTGTGAGTGTGTGTGTGTATATGTGTGTGTGTGTGTGTGTGGGAAAGGGGGGGGGGAAAGAGGAGGATGGAAGGAGGAGGATGGAAGGAGGAGGATGGAAGGAGGAGGATGGAAGGAGGAGGATGGAAGGAGGATGATGACTTTATAATGACAATAAATAAAACTGCATCTTGTTCAAATGAAATCAGAAGAGAGAGAACAGAAAGTTTGCCGACAGATGAAAAGAGTGCGGTGCGAATACAACAAGAACAACGAGAACACAAGAAACTGCACGAGGTTGGAACAGTCGGGAGGAAAAAACGGCAGTTCATGAACCATGGGGTGTAAATCGTACGAACAAAATGCATAATAAATCATATATATATATAATATATGTGTGCACATGATGTGAGTAAATTATATGAGCAAATAATGTGAGAAAACTTCCTGTGCATTTCCCCGGAATACAACACAGTGGTAATTATAAGTAAGTGAGAATTCGCAGTAGCTCACAAGTGCATAAATCATGCTCACAAAATAGAATTTGCTACTGTAAACATACACATTGTTGAGAAAACCCTCCACATAATATCTGTAAAAATATACAGAAAAGATAGAAAAAGGGAAACCAGACTCGACTAAGATAAGAAGACACCCTCTGCTCGCGACAAATTTGCCAAGCTTGAGGTACAACAGAACGATGTATAAAATCACATCATTTATAAAAAGAAACGAGGAATGTCAGGTCAGGCTCGCGCAGAAATGAAAATAAAGTTTTTGGGGAAAGTACTACACACTCACTATTATGAACTTAGGTGTTTGTCCGTGGCCTATACCCTGGCGCAGGGTGAGAAAGGCAATGATGATGATAATAGACTTAAATTAGAGTCGCAATGTTCTGAGGAAGAATAATTTTTCTCCCCTTTCTCAAACAAACTCACGTACCGCTTAAAAAACAAACAAAAAAACCAAAGGAAGAAATCAATGACAAATGATGCAAAATGCAGCCGAAATCACTTAGCCTTACTTTTGGGCTTAACCCATTGAAAATGCAATAAACAAAAACAAAGGAAGTTAAACAAAACATACGGAAGCTAACAACCGTCCTTCTCTATAACATACTCTAACAGGAAAACAGGAGTAGAAAGATAAACATACGGAAGCTAACAACCATCCTTCTCTATAACATACTCTAACAGGAAAACAGGAGTAGAAAGATAAACATATGGAAGCTAACAACCATCCTTCTCTATAACATACTCTAACAGGAAAACAGGAGTAGAAAGATAAACATATGGAAGCTAACAACCATCCTTCTCTATAACATACTCTAACAGGAAAACAGGAGTAGAAAGATAAACAATTTATGTCACCCGAGGTTTATAACGCAAAACCATGCACACAAGCTCACATAAACTTATGATAACTCGTACATGTACACACACAGATACATTCTTACATACAAACATACATACATACCCAGAAGCATACCGGTACTTACATAAGGGACATACAAGACCCGAACATGCATATAATTCTTCAAAACGTATATATATAATTATATATATATACAGAATTTCACTGGGGAATATTTGACTTAGGGAAATAATCACCTTCGCAAACCTATTCCAAAACAAAAAGCACAAGAACGTAGTCTGATGTTGTGGGAGAAAATGACCTAAATAAGCTATTTCATTAGTTGTGCTAACCACAGAGAAAAAACAAAATAAAACAAAACAAAACAACCCAGCCCCATATTCCACGAGTGAACAATACTAATAGAATTATTGTTCTAATATTATATTATATATATATCACAATCATCACTGAATTGCCCACTCCTCGAACAGCACACACACCCTCAGGCCTTGTGCAGCCATAATAGAAATCATCCATCTGCATTCAGCCAATCACCACAACGCAGTACGAACCGGTAGTACCGCAACAGAATATTCTAGACACCAAAACCACAAAGAATCACAGAAGGGGGAAGAGTAACAGTAGCACGTAATCACAGTATGAAATTTTTCTTTAACAACCGAAAGGGAGACCATTGCACGGTATTACACTAGTACGAGAGAAAAAAACGGTACTTTGTGAGTAATTTATGTATTTTTATATATATTTATATATATATGTATATATATTATTATCGAATAAGATATTTTGTTTACATTAAGTGTCACCATCAACGGCACAACAACAACAGCAACAACAACAACAACAACAACAACAATTGAGTCGTCTATCTACTTCACAAGCACCGTAACAACATCGACAACATCAGAGGCTATGCGGAAAGAAGAGATTGCCAGTCAGATATGTTATACTACTAAGTAGGAAAAGACCAAAACATGATTCAGATTATGCTTGCTGGGACAAAGTCCATCCTCTCATAAACAAATACTTTCTGCTCCTTAGGAGCCTTCTGCACACCTTTCATATTGATAAATATTTACACATTTGAATTGGAATTGTTTTTTCTTAGAAAGTAAGTATTTTTTTTAAGCTCCCATCGAAAGTTTCGGTATTTTAGGAGGTGGGCTTCCACCCTACCTGTCAGGGCTAACCTGAGCTGAGAGGGATGAATTGTCTCAACAGAGAAACTGAGATGCTCAATAAAAATTCTCCCCGCTTGGGAATCAAACTTGGATTTCCTGCGTGTAATGATGAAATGCCTAACTGCTACACCACAGATGTTGAATGCATCTGAATGCATCTGAGTTATACCTGGATCATGATTTGAGCTGTTGGCATTTCACTTTTGCCATTATTTTTGTTATTTTTCAGCCATTTCACAACCAAAACTAATTGCCACACACATCCAAATGAATCCTGGGATCGTCATTACTTTTTATTTGAAATTGTTAAATAATTTGCTCACATTGTTGTGGCTGACAGTTTCAATATATATCAAGGCTGTCTCAAGTAAAAATGAATACTCCAAATTTTTTTTTTTGCCCACTGTAAACAGCAGGATCAAACACAGTTGCACAATTTTCTAGAGACAGATGATATACGAGAAAGTAAAAAGGAAATTATTTTATCATGAAAGGGTCAATATTTTAGTGCAGTAGGGCAAAGATACCGCGAACACGGGAAAACTCAAAATTACGGACATCTCATTAATTTGTTATTCCCTGACTGATACCTCTTTAATTTTTTCCTTTACAGTTTACCCGATTATGGCTTTGTCAAACTGATTTGTCAATCCCTTACATATTTGAGTTATTCGTGCCCAACTGTATATTTGTAAGCCACAGGTTTATTCGTCAGTGTCCTCATTTGGAAAAAGTGAAAGCACTACAGATTGTCCACTAAAAAAGAAACGTTGTTGAGAATTTCCCCCAATCAAGTTGCTCAGTAAGTGTTAAGCCAGTATGATTAGTTATATTACACAATATACAAATGTTTGTTAGACGGCGATGTGTGAATGAACTGCCTTACAAGGCTTTGTTCTCCTTCTTAGCATAATGTAGAAATAAAATTTGTATATATATATTATGTTTAGGAAGCACTGATGCAATAGCGAACTAAAGCACGTAAAATAAAAAAACATTACGACATCAACTTTGGAGGTGTCTCCCTGAAAGAGACTCCCCACAATCCAAGCTCCTCAGAACCACTGACATAATGACATAATGATAATATTATAGGAAAAATCTCTGATCTTCTCTAAGGAGTATATCGTTTCAGAAGAGATGCAACGAACTTATACATATGAGATACTAACGATACTAACATTATGACTTTCATTTCGGTTTCGAATCTGAAAAAAATGATGATATACTGATGTCGTATACAACAATTGTGTCAAAAAGACCTATGTGTTACGACGTGGTAGAATCAGGCGCTCATCACCTTTTGGGCATCTGGAGTTATTGGTATCCTCTTAAAAGCTTGTTCATTTGATGTTTCTAAATGGACAAAAAAAGTGTTGAGCAAAAAAACAAAAATGAGTAAATTAGAAGAAACAAAATATCCTATTAGAGGAAAATGCCATATCTTCGAATTCATTATTTTGATGAGCGCCTGATTTCACCATGATGCCTCACAAACAACTAAACTGCCAATGACGATTCACTCACACAGACACATACATCCTGATTCCTTCGTGGGCCTGACCATTTTGCCATCAGAGACACTTCAGATCAGCAATGTTGGAATCTAAGTGAAATGAGCAGAGCCTTACCAGGAATCATACCCATACAAGTCTTAATGTAATCAGAAAAAGAAGGGTATATAATATAATTATCTTTGTATGATATTCAGGTATAAATTCCTGAACACATTTTTTCCTCAAAGTAGGCATGAGGAAAGGAAATCAAAACTTAGGTGCCTGGTGAATCACTGGCGGCTCCAAGGGACAAGTAGATAATTGACATTCTCATTTAATTTCAAGAACAGAACACCATGGAAGTAGGCCTATTGTTTATCAAGTAAACAAGGTGAAATGCAAAAAAAATGAAATAATTGAAAAAAAAGATAAGATGCAGACTGTCCTTATAAGGTGACTTAATTGAACTATTAGGTTTATATAAATGCCGTACTCTTGTCAAACTTATGTGAAATATATGTCAAACTTATGTGAAACATATGTCAAACTTATGTTAATCATACATCAAACATATATGTCAAACATAGGTCAAACATATGTCAAACTTGTGTCAAACATACGTCAAACTTGTGTAAAACATACGTTAAACTTAGATCAAACATACGTCAGACTTATGACAGAGCATTGAAACCCTTCTACACCAATGCAAAAATGTAGATATCTGTAGATTGCACAGAAAAGATTATGCTCGGATGATGATATATGTGCTTGCACGGTAAAAGAAATAAAATACCTTGTTTCAAATATACTTGTGTATATATATATATAATAGTATAATAATATGGCATGGGTCTTGGAATACATCCTCACATTAGATACGTCAAATTACATGTAAAATTCACAATTTTTTTTTGTTACAGAAAACTATAGGAGGACGTAGGCAAATTCACAAAAGTCACAACAAACAAAATAAATAAATGAGCCATTTTCTTGAGCAAATGAAATCAAAGCTGTCATGAATAAAACCAGAAATTCCGAGAAACTATTGTGTTTCCAATAATCCTCTTCTACATTTGTGGGTCTCTTAATAAAGCTGGATTGGATTTGCATATTATGTTTCCTGGAAAAATCAAGCTGATCATATAAAAACTTTTCTATCTTCTTCTATTTTCAAATGTAGACTTTTATCAAGTTTCTTTGATATAATTTTGTTTATTTCTAAAATTTCCTGTTCACAGAATAGAAACATGCACAAAGGCAGTCCTGTTTGAGGAAATGATGACACCAGTGGCTCTGAATATATATATATATATATATATATATATATATATATATATATATATACAGCTTTTAAACACAAGGGGGCTATCCCGAAAAAGGCTATTTTGAGGAAATCGAAAGTAAAGTTTTATGACACTTGTTAAGTTTCTTTAAAGGACAAGGAAAGTTTTCTCTATAACCAAACAAATATACATACCAATGAAACCAAACTTCTCCTATACGTAGGGCAATGCCCACTTTTGGTGTAGGTTAAGATTTCTGGAAACCCCTGAAGTCTGGGCTTTAGCTCGCTTGTCCTTAATTAAAAGCGACCATATCTCATAATGACTGCATTGTAAACCAGGTAAACGCAATAATTCAACTCTGTACTCATTCAGAAACTCACTCCGTAAACTACAGAAAAATAGACACCTGCCATAGCGTGGAATGTCACAAAACTGCACAACAAGACAAAACCTGAAATCATTAACGTTAATGTAGTTAACACGTACTGTTGACGTATATGAACTTAACCTGTATCGATAACTAAATGCTAATATTTATGAAATTAGCTCGTACCGTTAATGTTTATGAAATATTAACCTGTACCGCTAACTAAATGCTAATGTTTATGAAATTAACCTGAAATGTTAACATTTATTATGAAATTAACCCTGTTCCTACAACAACAACAACCTCAGTCAAATTTCAGTTTGTGTGTTAAAAATACATCAACACAAAAACTGTCATCTAGTGTTGGGGAAAAGCAAGATAGACAAGACAGATAAAAACAACGAAGGGGAAAGAAAAGAAGTGAGATCTCCTGCCAATGCACCCTCCAACCACCCACACTTGAGTCAGCTATTCAGAAATACCAAGCCCAAAATTTGGGAAAAACCTTTCACTTTCATTGCAATTTCTTAATTTGTGAGTGGTATCTGAATATCAGTCGAATTGAACTGAAACAATTGAGGGAAAAAGAAGAGAAGTAGGACCACCTACCTAAGTGCCCTCCAACAACTGGTCTGAACCAGTAGGGGTGACATCATTTAACTGTTCGCAAAAGTCGATTTGCACAGAAAGTAATGTATAGATAGCTACACCACTGGCAGGACACTGCTCTATGCATAAGACCGTATAACTGAGACACGATTATCATTATATGGATATGGATGGTTCTGGAAGAAATAGTTAAGTGAACTACCGATGACTCTAATATATTAAGTTGAGTTTAAGTAAAATATGGCAAGAATCATTAATATTTCTCAGGACTGTGAAGTATCATACCATGCCTAAGAGGCAAGCCATATACATAAATTAATATAATTATACGTATGTTTACAATATATCATGCAGTTTGAGAGTAGTCGAGGAAATCACATGACTCACACCTGTGGTGTGTTCCACATCCAGACTTTAGTTTTCGTAAGAGTTTTACGGCACTTGCAACACAATAAGGTCATATAAGTGCCGCAGATTAGAGGTGTTACAAGAGAGAAACAAACATAAAAAAGAGGAGGAAATAGAAGGACAATTGATGTTTGATAGGAAAGAAGGAGCAAACCACACCAGAGCACCCACCAACCTCCTACACAGCCAGACTGCCATCAAGCAACTGTCACATACTGATCCTCTCTTGATGGAAATATTCACCAAATGAAACAGGGGAGGTCATGACTCATCTCTTGGCGGAAATATCCATCGACCAAATGAGGAAGGTCAAGGTCATGACGGATGAACCAGCTGGAAAGTTTGCGACACTTTACGCACGAGACCCGAGCCAAACTTCCTCCAGGGACCAGTCGCAAACATTTTTTGTTTCTCATTCATTCATATCCGAACAAGTCAAGATATATAACACTCTACATCTTTAGAAATAAAGGGAAAAAATAAAACCAAATCTGAAAATGACTTAGGTTTCAAATTCTTTGGTACAGAAAAACCACAAAAACATGTGAAAACCAAAATGGCAACAAAATAACAATCAAATTTGAAAGTGAGGAAAATGACTAAGTGAAAAAGACTTAAATTAGTCCTTCACAATTTGAACACTGGAACTAATACCTTTTTATGGTAGGGAAAATTTAAAAAAAGACTTTCACAAACTGTAAATAAATTGAGCAACCCAAAAGGTTTGAATACTTTTTCAAGGAAGTATCAAAGACTAAAAAGATACAAATTTTCTTAGTCAAATACATTAAATTGTAGAGTCACATGAGGGTTTAAGTAAACAAAATATAATGATGACTCAGCTCACTTCACAACAATTAGTCAACATGATTAAAAAAAGAAGTAATTAGAATTTTTGTCGGGAAGTAGCATATATATATATATGGTATATCATGACCATTTACAAGTGTTTATTCAAGCAGTTAAAGTGCTCGACACACGTACATCCACATACACTTGACGCTGCTACATAAATGTGAGACATACTACAGGAATCACTGGTCTGTATTGAAACTATGGCAGAAGAAAAAAACATATTTCACAAAATTTGCGCTCACAACAAAAAAATGAAAACTCTTGAGTGATAATAAACGTGTATGGAAGTAAACAGAATGAGGTATTTCTGATTTTTCACTTGATCAAACTTGTCGTCAACTTCATAATACACAAGAAAATCTACACAACCAAAGGAAAAATCCAATTCCATAGACGGGGGTCACATTGAGTTTGGAGAGAAGAAACTTCAGAGAACAAACAAAAGAAGTCGTGTAGATCTAATTCTCTCATATGAAATGTCATCCGTTCTGAGAACTCTCACAAAAAACTCACAAAAAATATGCAAATTCTGAAGACAACTTCTTTAAAAAATCGGGAATTTCCCCTAAAAAAGTGGTCTGAGATGTTCATAATAGATCATCAATTATGATGCAGACCAGAGACAAAGTACAGGAGGGGATAAAGTCGACACTGTAAATCCTGGTCTCTTGAACTCTGAACTCCTGAACTCTGAGCTCCTGACACCAAAACATCTGACTACTCTCATCATAATGGTTAAATGGTTTGGGTTATAGCCCTGAACACAAGACTCTGTCAAAGACTGCTTGACAACCTTCTATTTAACTGACTATTGATCATCACAGAAAAATCATTGGCTGGGTCAGGCAGTTATAGAGGCATCAAAAGTGTCCAGACCAACAGTTGGTGTTGCTGTTGTCAATCGAGATGTTCTTGGATCATAAACTGTCAGCTTAGAGTCAGGTGAGGTGAATGAGAGCAGAAGTCTTCAAACGTTGCTGACTATTACTGCACAGGGGAATGGACTGATGGTGAAGGACATCATGAATTTCATTTCATGCAGCCCTGTCTGTATACATATTTGTGCTTTCTGACTGCAATATCAACAAAATAATCACTGTCAACATCCTATACTTTACTTTAATTAATAGTAAGTAGATAAAAACTTGCTTTCTCCAAATAAAAAAAAAATGTTTTCCTTTTTGGTGAAGAGAAAAACAAAATGTCCCAACTTAATTCTCAACACAGAGAAAAATTGTATTATGAGACACATACACCATGACACAGATGTTCAATCTACTTCTGCCTTCCCAAGACGAGAACAAAACACATTTTTTTTCACCTTTCACATGGACTGCGAGATATCAGGGTCAGGGGGAAAAAAACAGGAGACATTCGGGGGTGGGGGGAGGGCTCTTGTGTAGTATCATCAAACAAAACAAAAGTTTTGAAGGGTTGGATGTGTAACAAGTTTTGAGTCGTATAACGTCAGCAGTGATGAGGAACACAACCCATCAACTAACTACACGGAGTATTCTCACACTGCACGATACTGTAACAGAACACACAACTCTGTGAACCAACACGAGGCACAACGCACCAACACATTACGCAGTCCATTAACCTACACACTATACAGCTTTCTGACATACTACACAACAGTCTCATTTTCCCATAACAAAATGAATCAATGAGCAGCAGTGTGCATCAACACACTACACATGTATTTTCTCATAACAAAGAGAAGCACACTGCACAGAGTACTGATGACACACCTCGCAGTCTTATCCCCATAACACACTACACATGTATTTTCCCATAACACAATGACTCAATGCTCGGAAGAGCCCATCAGCACACTATATAGAGAACTGACGACACACTTCACAGTCATAGCCTCATAACACAGTGAATCAATGCGCAGCAGAGCGCACTAACACACCACACATTTATTTCCCCATAACAAAGAGAACCAACGCACCAACCCACTACACACACCCCATCAATGCACCAATGCACTACACACTCATTTCCCCGCAACACAATGAATCAATCCAAGAATGACGCAGTACAGTAAAAATACGTCAGTCCTCCTGCGCTATGCAAGTGCATGTTACTGCTCTACACGCACATGTTACTGCTCTACACGCACGTGTTACTGCTCTGTGTACTTGATGACGCGCTCCACCTGTCTCTGCAGCCACTCCAAGATGTCTGTCTCTGTGCTCTGGATCTCTCGCTCTCCGCTGGAGAACAGGTTCAGACTGGACTCATCCTGCGCAGACGAGGAGGAGAAGAAGAGTAAGCATTTATTAGTCTTCGTTTCAGTCTTAGTTTTACTTTTGTTAGACTTTTATCACACTTTCTTGTTTGCGTAAAGAGAAGTACATCGACACAATGACGGTCATTTAGTGCTAGGAAAAAGTTAGACGGACAGACAGAAACAACAGAGGGAAAGTAAAGAAGCAGGACCTACCAGTGGCGCCCTCCAACCACCCACGTATGGTACTTGCAAGTTAGTTTTAGTTTTGTAAGACTTTTACAGCTCTTGCAACATAAATAGTTATGAAGATTAGATGTCTTACTAGAAAGTGACAAATCACTACCAAAGAATGACAAAGTTGTATCTGACATTTTTGGCTGTTTTGAATTACTTAGACCATCAGGTCAGAAACTAAAAATGCTCTATCAAAATCGTAAGATTATCCGGAGTCGTTATCAAGAATGTCAAAGAACTGCATTAGTAAAAAGCTTTACATGATGTGAAACGCAAAATTTTTAACATCAAATTTCTCAAAAGTAGTCACAGAGCAGATAGAACTTTGTAACCCTAAGGTAGCGAAATAGAGAGTAACAAACAAAGAAAAGAAGGAGGAGAGATAATGATAATAGATATCTGATAGGAAAGAAGGAGTAAAACACATCAAGGGTTAGGGTTAGGATTATGGTTTAGAATTAGAGCTTAGGATTAGGGTTTAGATTTAGGGTTAAGGTTAGAGTTAGGAGAGCACCCACACACCACCCAGTGTACCTTTTGAAAAATATTTTTCTTTTTAGTAAGGTTTTACAGCACTCACAACTGCATAAGGTCATATCAGCGCTAAGGGGTGGACGTCAAAAGAGAAGACCAAACGGGGAATCAGGCTTACTATGCTCACCTCTCTAGTCTCAGCAACACAAAGTCTACTTCGGCTATCAAGGCACCCTGGATATAGCAGTTTACAAGAGAGTGACAAACAAACAAAAGAAGTAGAGGAAAAAAATGATGATAGTAAGGATGAGGAAAAAAAAAGCAGCAGTTCTCCCTATGTTGTTTCGGCGCAGTATGAGCATGACATTGATAGATCAGCCCATTTACAATTCCACTGTGCATAAGAACATGTTAATGTGGGAATGGCCTAAAGACACTTCAGTCAGTGGCATTGCCCTCGGGGGGAGGGGGGGGAGGCGAACGAAAAGAAGGAGGAGAGATAATGATGACAGATATTCGATAGGAAAGAAGGAAAAAACCCACATCAGAGCACCCGTCAACCACCCAGTGTACCTCTTTGATCTTGAAGATGAGTTTGTTCCCTTCCACGATGGCTGGCACGCCCAGTAGGCTCTCCACTGTCACCTTCCAGTCCACGTCCCAGCCGCCCCACAGACGGCACTTTTCCAACACAAGGATGTGCCTGGTGGGGACACAAGGTAATGATAATAATAATAATAATAATAATAATAGTAACAATAATAATAATAGTAAAAATAATAACGATAATAATAATAATAATAATAATAGTAACAATAATAATAACAGTAAAATAATAACGATAACAATAATAATAATAATAACAATAAATAATAAAAATAGTAATAATTATAACAATAATAATAATAATAACAATAACAATAAATAATAAAAATAGTAATAATTATAACAATAAAAATAATAATAATAACAATAAAGAATAACAACAGTAATAAAAATAATAGTAATAACAGTAACAATGATAATAAATAATAATTAAAAAAATGAATAATAATAATTTTTTTTCTTTAAGTACCAGATTTGAAATCGACATTAATAATCAGGGCTCACCACTTTATCTGCTTGGACGTTCTTAGAAACATAAAAAGCATAAATTATTATCCTAGTCTTCTCCCCATTGCACATCTGTTCAAGTTCTCTAAGTAAGTTGGTCTCGGTCTATCTTTTCCTCTTATCCCCCCACACTCCCCGAAACGGAGAATCCGCATGCAGCAGGAGCCTCAAGGTCTTCTGTCGAGTAGGGCCGCCGCCTCCAAGACAATGGTGATGGGCGTCGGCCTGGGTCTGTCGGTGTGTGGTGTTCGACCCAATCAAAGATAGGTCCACAGGTCCACAAGGGTTTTTTTTTGTTTTAGTAAGTGTTTTACAGCACTTGCAACACAATAAGGTCATATAAGTGCCAAAGATTAGAGGTGTAATACGAGAGTAAAAAACACAAAAAAGAAGGAGGGGAGATAAAGACGATAGATTTTTATAGGAAAGAAGAAGCAAACCACACCAGAGCACCCGTCAACCACCCACTAAAAGGGTTCGGATACTTTCTCAGTGTCAGTAATTTCAGTAAACAGGCTCATCAGATAACACAATACATAGTCTATAGTGTCACATACTCACCAACACAAACACACTCATACAAACATACACAGATGTGCACACACATGTGCACATATACAAACAAAGATATACTCAAAAATGAATACGAACATTCACACACACAGACATATAACAAATTCCCACTCACTTGTCAGTGATGAGCACCACATTTGCCTTCTCCTCACGACTCACGGGCGCATGTGCCCAGTACATGTCTGAGCGGCCCAGCTCACCCTTCATCACGCTCAGCAGGAGTCTCTGCCCAGCCGCGTGGTGAGGGGAGTAAGAGCGCAGACCCTGCAGGGAGGAGGGCAATTTTCAGGATAAGAAGAGGAGGGTAATGTTAATGACTAGACCAAACTTTAGTAGAAAAATGAGAAATTCCTTATGGTATATGATACTTCTGATACACTGAAACAAACACATACATACACTCTCTTCCCCTCTCTCTCTTCTGCTCTCACTCTCTTTCTTTCTGCCTCTCTACACACACACACACATACACACACACACACACACACACACACACACAGAGGCACACACATACAAACACATACATTTTCTCTTTCCGTCTTGGAAAATACACAAGAAGAAGAAACTATAGTGCTTTCAAAAAGAGAACTTCCTTGTTGTGGTCATATATATAGCAGTAATGAATACTTTTGGTACTTTAACATT
>NW_004798270.1:135536-140907 GCF_000002075.1 Aplysia californica | reverse complement strand
GAGGGGGGGAGGAGGTGATGGGGAGGGGTGTTAGGAAGAGAGAGAAAGATTGTGAGGGTTATATTGGGGAAGGGGGGGGGTTAACATGAAAAATGAGAAACAAAAATGAGTGGAAGGTTGGGGACCAGAGGTGAAAAAGAGAAAAGGGAGAGCATTTGTTAAAAGAAAAAGTAGGGGGGGATGGAGAAGGGGAGAAAGGGTGAGGGAGTGTGTTCTATTGTGCTTCACATGGAAGTATGTCTCTCTTTGGGGTCATTCATATTTTTCAAATTTTTATTTAAATTATAAAATGTTGAGACCAATTCAAACTCTCAGAGTCATCATCACATGCCTCAAAAGCATAGAAAATATTTAATTTTTGAGCACATAATAGATGTAATTGACACTAAAGACTAGGTGTTAAATGATTAGCCTGTTTAATGAAATCACTGACGTAGAGAAAAAAACCCACACTTTTGCAGACCTACCTTTGATTGGGTCGAGCACCACGCCCGACAGACCCAGGCCGACGCCCATCACCATCGTCTTGGAGGCGGCGGCCAGACTGGACGGAAGACCTTGAGGTTCCTGCTGCATGCGGATTCTCCGTTTCTGGGAATTTGCGGGAAAAAGAAAAAGTTTTAGTAAGAGTTTTACGGCACTTGCAACACAATAAGGTCATAGAGTGCCAAAGATTAGAGGTGTTACAAGAGAATAACAAACACAAAAAAGAAGGAGGGGAGATAGAGATGATAGATTTTTCATAGGAAAGAAGGAGCAAACCACACCAGAGCACCCGCCAACCACCCACAAAAAGAGGAAGAGATAGACCAAGAACACCTTCCTCAGAGAACTTGAACAGACTCATGATGAGAAAATATCAAGATAATATGTTTTATATATTGTCTACGAGCATCCAAGCAGAAACATGAGTGGTGAGCCATGATCACTGATGTCCATTTCGATCTGGTACTTAAAGAAGAAAAAGATTTGTTTCCAATAGGCCAAGAGCTCCATCCTCGAACTGATCTATTTGTGCTTGACACAGCAGCATTGCTATTATTTTATTGTGTGTTTTATACCCCCATCCACACAATATAGATAATTTCGAAGGCTGGCTACTGTAATCCTGTCTGTCAGGGCCAGCCCAGGCTGAACCTTAATGCAACATCCAAATCCTTTCAGATATATGGACATACTCAGAGCAAAACTTACCCATTCGAGAATAAAACCTGCATCTCAAGAAGCACGCAACTGCATAGAACCAAATCATCACACCCCAGACACCAATAATCATTTGCCTGGTACAATCTCAAGTTATTTTAAAAAAAGGTATACAAAGACAAGAGCACTCACCCTTTTGTAGTCGTCATCAAAGGAGAGAGCTGCCAGGGTACGTCCAATTCCTCCCGTCATGAGAGCTACAGAACCTGCAGCGCCACCTGCATGGAGGAGGAAAATGATGTGAAATATTGCTGGTCATTAGGACGTGACGAAAATAAGCTTCCAAAAGTTTTTTTGTGAACAATGCCACTGAAACTAAAACTCATATTACGACACAATGAAAAAGTTCACTGGCGAATGGAATAACATACAACATTGAAATCTTATGTGTTCCTAAAGATAAAGTGGGAGTGTCGAGTCCATAATTGAAAATAATGAGAAGGAGCAAACATTATCAGAGTACCCATCACCCTGCTCCACGACAGCTCAAGTCCAGTTGAAAATAATTTGGAGACCTTATCAGAAGACCCATCAACAAGCTCTATGTAAGGGAAAAGAGTTCAGCTCAGGTACATTGTTGCGGAAACGAGACTCACATGACAGACACACTAAACTCACCAATCGTGTTTCCCATCAAGCTCTGTACACCTCGCCTCAGGCTGTCCGTGAACTCATCGCGACCTTGAATTGAACCCTGAGTGAAAGATATAATTGGTTTGTTTCAGGAAAGAGAAGCACATCAGCACAATAAAGGTCATGTAGTGTGGGGAGAAAGTAAGACAGACAGAGAGACAGACAGAAAGACAGACATGTTCATTAAAGTAAAGGAAGACATAACGACACAATTACAATCATTCAAAGTGGTGAAAAAAAAGGAAAAACAGGTAATTTAATATATGAAGACTCCATTGAAAACACGGGCATAGTCACAAACTGGAAGTTGTGAGGGTGTCAATTTTAAAAGCTTGTGAACTCATAACTTCAAGTTTGTTTGATTGGTGGTTTATTTTATATGTTTGTTGGATGGGAAATCTAACAACAATAATCAACTAACAGCTGAACAGAAGTACAGTTATAAGCCAACAAGCATTAAAAATTGGTACCCTCACGATTTTCGGTTTGTGACTATGCCCGTTTTTTCAGTGGACTCCTCATATATATTCATATTCAAGGACAATCACAAAATTTTAATTTTCAAATGCATAAAATAATGCATAATATTTCTTCCCTATAGCTACAGCATTCATGCAGGAACAAGGTAGTAATAAAATAAAGAAGAAAATTATTAGGCTCTATATCAAATCCAACATTAACACTCATACAGAAGACTCCACAAAATAACAGCAAAAAAAGTCTAAATGACATATCTGAGTCTTGAAAAGCAATAACATCCTACAATCCCCCACCCCTCCCCCTTCCAAATGAAAATCCTACTTAAATCACCTATTTCAGTCTAAAAGGGCATTAACACTTCAATGAAACATTAAAGATCAGACAAAATATCAAAAGGCCCCGACTCACCAGGAAGGGTTCGTAGAAAAAGTCTCCGAGTCCTTGCGTGAAATCTTTGACGAGGCCGTACGGATTTCCCAGCACATCCAGGCCCAGAATGAGCACGTAGGCTTGTTGTAGGGCCTGGTGGGTGAAGTGGGTTTGAACCTGGGCCAGGAGCTGAGTGGTCGACAGCAGCGCTCCTTTACGCTCGAAGTACGCCATTCTGGAGGGGGAGGAGGGGTGGTCGTTGGATCAGGGACGAGTACAAAGAGTGGGCGAAGGATTGATTTGGTGAGTGGGTGGAAAAAAGAGTTTAGTTTCAGTAGAGGTTTTACGGCGCTCGCAACTGCATAAGGTCATATGAGCGCCAGAAGATTAGAGGTGTTACAAGAGAGTAACAAACTTAAAAAAGAACAAGGGGAGATAAGGACGATAGATGTTTGATAGGAAAGAAGGAGCAAACCACACCAGAACACCCGCCAACCACCCACGAAAAAAGAGTAAGTTGAGGATTGAGTGTGTTTTGAGAAAAAAGAAGCACATTGGCACAATAACAGTCATTTAGCGCTAAAAAAGAATAAGGCAGACAGACAGAAAGACAGACAGAAACCACAGAGGGAAAAAAAAGAAATATGACCAGCTAGTTACATCCTCCATCCACCCCCATGGCCAGTGATAGAGAAGAAAAAATAGGGAAGCAACAACATCTTTTTAAGCTCCTACAAAAAGGAAGAGCTCTTCATGGGCAGTCGAGAACGTTTCTGAGTGTTATAAGGTCTGTTGGGGTAATAATAATTGTAAAGCGCTTGTTGCATGCTGCAGAGCATGGGTACGCCCAATGTAAATGCAAGTATTTTTATTAATATAATCATTATCATTACAACTATTACTATTATTACTGTATATTATTATTACCTCAGCTCAACATTCTTGATCTCTGTGAGCGTCACGCCAACAGAGTTGAGGAAGAAGTCGACGATATCGCCCTTCAGACCCGACGAAGACGTCTGCACCGCGTTCTGACTGTTCGGAGCGATGTACGCTTTGCCCGAGAGCGAGAAACTCAGGTGGAGCTGTGGACAGAAATAACACAATGAATATCCAACTCCAAAAATGACAAGATAAGATAATTTTAGTTTTAGTAAGAGTTTTACGGCACTTGCAACACAGTAAGGTCATTTAAGTGCTGAAGATTAGAGGTGTTACAAGAGATTAACAAACATAAAAAAGAATAAGAGATCAGGACGATAGATATTTGACAGGAGAGAAGAAGCAAACCACACCAGAGCACCCGCCAACCACCCACTAAGATAATATTTGACAAGACAAGACAAGATTTGATAAGATGAGCTATGCATTTGCACACATGACTGCTCCCAACTCAAAATAAGCACTAAACTCCCTGAGTAGAAGAGAACAAGTCACTATCTTTCGCCTGTGAAGACAACAGATCCCACTGAAGTCCTACCTAAATAGGATCCGCAAGGATACCCCACCTGACTGCCCGTTGTGCGACTGCCAGGATGAAACAGTATCACACAATCTGTTTATTTACTTTGTACTTAGCGACCTGCGTAGCACCTACCTACCTGCCTCCCCAGACATTGGAAATACTTTATACAACGACAAAACACAGCTGATAAAAACCTGTAAATTCTTTGCCATATCGACAGGCCGAACGGCTACAACCCAGATGGCAGCTGGATCGGAAAAGTAAAATAAAGTAAAAATGTAGGTGTTTTTATGCCCCCATCGACACAATTTAGATCATTTGGGAGATGGGCTTCTGGGCTTCTGAACCTGCCTGTCAGGGCCAACCCGGGCTGAGAGGGATACAACATCCCAGCAGAAAGACAGAGAAACTCGATAAAAATTTCACACACACACAATTCTGAGACTGACCTTCAAGGGAGACAAATGGATGTACTCAAATAGGATCTTCTGAGGTCGAGATGCAATCTGAAACAAAATGATAAAAGAATGATAACAGCGATATGTATGATAATAACTAACAGTTTTTTAGTTTTAGTAGAGATTTTACGGTGCTCGCAATTGCATAAGGTCATATGAGTGCCAGAAGATTAGAGGTGTTACAAGAAAGTAACAAATATAAAAAAGAAGGAGGGGAGATAAGGACGATAGATGTTTGATAGGAAAGAAAAAGCATACCACACCAGAGCACCTGCCAACCACCCACAAAAGTAGCAGTAACTATACTAGAAAGAATGATCATAATAAAATAAATAATAATATTAATATTAATAATAATGAGTATAATAATAATAACAATTTTTAAAAATAAATAATAATAATACATGTAATAATAACAAACACCAATATAATAATAACTATAATTATAGCAATGGTAAAGAACAACAACACTCCTCCTCCTTCTCCACTTAACTACCACTATGTGAGAAAGCAAAATGAGAACAAAACTTGGCATCCTTCCACAAGGAGATCCTGGTGCAGGAACCAAAGAACAGCATGAAAAATTCTCGATATATAAAATCTCCAACACTATTTATCATGTTAGGCGTGCATTGATTAGCAGTACAAAACATGCTCTCCTATTAAAACTGAGCTTTTCAACGTCAGGTATTTTGTGTCATAGCCCATTATGTCTCTCATTCACTGTCTATTACCTCCCCCTCCCAATAAAAGTCTCTACCCC
>NW_004798270.1:125819-135418 GCF_000002075.1 Aplysia californica | reverse complement strand
CCCCCCCCACACTCTCATCAAAACCCTCTCCTTCTCCCTCGAAACACTGAATGACTCACCAGCCCTGTTGTGGCTTCCTTCAGACTTTGCCGGGCTAGGAACAGGTCACACTGCAGTTGGAAGCTCTGCAATACACACACACCAAACAGGTTATAGTTCTTGTTCTTCCGCTCTTTAACTAATAAAACATCTCAGATTAATTAGAGACAGTACACATATAATTGTAAATGATTATAAATGTTTAATGCCCCCATCTACACAATTTATAGACAGATGTATGCACCCTTAAAAAAACACATCCCCACTCAGGAATCAAACTCCCATCTTTGGCATGCAACAGCAAAGAACTTCACTGTCACACCACATATGTATCAGTTGATACGTCTCAAGTAAAAGACAACATACAAATAATAGCACATAATAAACATTTTTAAAAAACCACATCAGAGCACCCGCCAACCACCAACCAAAAAAGTATGAGAAAAATGATGACAATGAAATGGAAACAAATGTCCTATCCTAGCAAGTGCTCGTACCTCTTTCTCCGGTGGGGTCAGATTGGTGGTGACGTCCAGTAGGGACAGCAGGAAGCCTTTGTCCAGTTTGAGGTTGAACTCCTGGACTAAGATCTTGGCATATCTGTGGTGGGTTGAAGGGAGGACGGGTGGGGGAAGGAGGAAGGGGTGGGTGGGGAGGTGGAGGGTGTGAATTTACGTTTGAGTTTGAATACAGTAAAATACATCAACACAAAATTTTTTTTAATAGTACAAAATGTATGAAGCAAATTATTAATAATAATAAATGACATTTATATAGCGCTCAACCCCGAATAAAGTACACAGGCTCTGAGCGCTTTACAATACAGTACAACATACAACAGTAACATGAAACGTTGTGTTCTGACTAAAGAAAATTACTCCGAATATTCATCTTATTAATTTAAAAACAGAAACGACTTCAGCTGACATTTGAATGAACTAAAAGATTTGATTTCTCTCAACGTAAATTATTGACACAATAACAGTCATTTTGTGCAGGGAAAAAGCAAGAAAGCAAGATAGACATCTAAAACAACAGGACAGGTTTAAATCAAATATTTCTGTCTTTCTGCTGTGGCGATTTCATCACTATTCCCAGGTTGGCCCTGACAGGCAGGGTTGAAAAATAATATAAAATAATAATAATGTGTCATTGAGGACATGAAACACTAAACTACAATATAACAAATAGAGGCAAGTACACAAGAACCTGACCTGATGGTGTCAATGCCCTGCTCCGGAACCTGCCGCCTCATCAGCCCCATCTCAATGAATGGTTTGGGTCCCATACGTCGCAGAACGTACGATGGGATTGGGGTCGGACACAGGACGGTCGGGAAGTACGCGTCTGGGAGCTGGTTGTCAATCTAGGTCACCAGATTTGAAAAAGATAATTAAAAATTAATGAGTTCAAGTTGGTTTGAATAAAAAAAAAAGCACATGGACATGACATGACAACAGGTTGTCAATCGATGTCATGAGATTTAAAAAAAAATTAATTAATTAATGAGTCCAAGTTGGTTTGAATCCAGAAGAGTAAATTGATATGATAATGGTCATGTAGAGCTGGGGAGCCTCATCCTTGGTCTTCTGGTAGGCAAGATCTAACATCTAGCCTTCTCGGATAAGGGTGAAAAATCTCGGAGGACCCATGTGCAAGTTGCGCACGTTAAAGCTCCCTTGGAAGGCCTAGTCCAACACCAATAAGAGTAGGCTTCAGCCGCCATCAGGGCAAATTCAAAATGAATTCCTAGTCCTACCAAAACTAAAAATGTTTAGGGCGTCCTGCGTTCTCATATGACTTTATGCAGTTGCAAGTGCTGTAAAACACTTATTAAAAAAAAAAAAAAAAAAATTCTCACCTGCAGTGTCTGCACAGACAGATTGACGGCCGTGTGGTGTCGAGAGCTGCGGTACTCACACCAAACTCCCGGGTGGAAGGTCCGGCGCAGGGAGCCCATGAACGGCTTGGTCATCTGCATACCGTTCAGGTCAGCCTGGGAGAAAAAAAATGGAAAAAAATAAAACTAATAAAGAACGAAATAGTTGTATCCCACCTTGTGTGCACTTATCTGAATCTCACAATTTAAATAGCATTCGCTAGAAGATATGAAGTCTATTTAATTAGTGTTTAGTTTTAGTAAGCGTTTTTTGGCACTTGTAAAACAATAAGGTCATATAAGTGCCGAAGATAAGAGTAAAGAGAAGCACATCGAGACTATAATGGTTATTTAGTGGTGGGAAAAAGTAAGACAGAAACTACAGAGGGAAAGTAAAGAGGAAGGACCTACCAGAGGCGCCTTCCAACCACCCGCTCCAAAGATAAGAGGTGTTACAAGAGAGTAACAAACACAAAAAAGAAGGAGGGGAGATGTTTGATAGAAAGGAGAAAACCACACCAGAGCATCCACTTACCACCTGCAGCAAAAGAGTGAAACATTAGCTGGAAATTACTCGTATGAAAACATTTTTAATTTGCACTGTAGATTTCCGTGAAATGATTTAGCTATTTTGGTGACCAAGTCACGAGCACACTACAAACAAAACTTCCAAGTTTTCTTTTCCCCTGCATGGTGGCTTGGCAGCAGGTCAGATGTACTGACCTTATGGGCTGAATCTGGACTACAGGCTGTATTAATTAGGTTTTACTGTAATATATAATAATATTTCCAAAATATTATAAACACAAACTCCTGCATACTTCAATCTGATCGTGCAGGTTCGCGGCAGTGACCTCCCCCTTCCACTGATCCTCCAGCCAGGTGGAGAGCTCCACGCTGAGTGACCTCCACTTGTCCTTGACCTCTACCTCCCAGACGGCCGGGGCCGAGGCGACAGAGAGCAGCGTCACCTCCTGGTACATGGAGTTGATCACAGAGACACACACGCCCTCTAGTGACGCAAACAGGGCCAGTTCCGTCTGCTCTCCTTCGTTGATCTGAAAGAAAGTAGCAAAAAGGAAAAATTAAATATATTACTTTTTGCTTGTTTCATGTTTGTTGGGAGTCAGGAGTAGCATATTGATGACACAATAATGGTGATTTAATACAGGGAAATCATTTGGAACGAGCTTGGAAGGATGGCCAAGGACATAGATAAATGGAAGGAGCTTGTATCCGCCTGTACACAGCCAGGGGTGAAAGGCATTGATGATGATGAATACAAGTAAAGAGTAAGACTGACAAACATAAATGACAGAAGGAAAAAAAAGCTAGGACCCACCAGTGTCACATTTTCTTAGTAAAGACAATCACATTAACACCAAAATGGTTATTTAGCATGGGGTAAGAGCAAAATAGACAGACAGAAACTACCCAGGAAAAGAAAAGAAGTAGGATCTACCAGTGGCACCCTCTAAAGTCAAGAATACTAAAGGTAGAATAAAGAGTAATCTTGCAGGGGTACTTTCCAACTGCTTTTTACTTAGGAACATTATGATTGTTGCAATAAAACCTGACTAATGGCTTTGAAAAACTTTGAAAAACAAGACAAGGCAAAGGAGGAGTGGGTAGAATGGTATGGGGGGGGGGGGGGGGGTGAAAATCTTGACACAGATGTTGGTTAGGAGTTGGGAAATAAATATGTATACAGCATACCCATATCAAAATTAATTTAAAAAAGGCACAGTGACACAATAATAGTCTATTGCGTTGGGAAAAAGCGAGGTGACCCAAACACAGAACATGTGGGTTGGGAAGGACACAGAACCGGCAAAAGACATCCTCCAACCACCAACAACATTGCCACAAAATGCCTACAGAAACGATGGGAGAGTTCAAGAGATTTGTAAGGGTACATCATAACAACTTGTGCATGATAAACAATTTTTACGTGACACTTCTTGAGAAGTTCGTGAGTAGAGCTGACGATATACTTCAGACACTTTCTATCTTTCTCGTTGTCTAAAGACAAAAAAAGAAAATTTACAAAAAACCTGGTCAAACCTTTCAAAATCCTCTCTAACATCTATCTTCCTCATCTCTTTTCCTCCTTTTCTTGGTATGGTATTCTCCAGTATGCCACTAATCTTCTTCACTTGTATGACCTATTTGTATTGCAAATGCGGAAAACTTTAAACTGAAAATTCAAATACCCCCCCCCCTCCCTCCAAATGTAATGCATGTGGGCATTCCATATTTCATGAGTAACATGTTTAATATTTCAAATAACCAAAAATGTAATTCAGCACAATGGTGAAACTGAACTCCTTTTGCAATAAAAAATATACAAATACTCTTCAAAAGTATTTGTCTTATTGGATTTTTACCTTCATTTCCATACAGCCTGAGTTATTTTAAAAGAAAAGGGTATAAGCTTTTCATGTTCTACCTTCATTCAAAGGGATTATGTATAAAGAAGAGGTATGAAATATATACAACATACATACACTAAAATGAACAGTTACTTATCATTCATTATGTTATTAATTTTATTAGCATTGAAACTGTGAAAGGCTGAAATTAACAAATTTAAAAGTTCATTTTAGGAAAGTCTTACTTTATTCTTGTCTTGCTAATGATAACGTCCTGCCAAACAGTTAATGCTTGTTTAATTTCTATTTCCAGTATGTTTTTAAAAAATGTATATTTATATATCATGTTAATTGGTTTTACGTATATTTCATATATGTTCGTTTTATATATATCTTTAGATCTTTTTTCTCAATAGTTCAGGTGGCGACAGACAAAAACACTGGCGGGTCTTGCACATTTTTACTGGTCACCATAGCAACAACACGTAGCATGGGAACCAAGGAGTAACATGAGGAGAGAGAGAGAAAACATTCACAGTAACAATAAACACAATCGTAAAAACGATTCCCAAGTCAAACCAACTATATCTTACTTAAGCTGTGCACAATTCTTTGAAGAATAAAAGAACAAACTGTTAAAGTGACTATTTTAGAAAACTGATTATATAACGATATGAGCTGTGGGAGGTACAAAAAGGAAACATGAAAAAGAGAAAAAAGAGGAGAACAATAAAGTCAGTTCTAGACCCAGAGAACAAAACTACTTGTAAAAAAAAATAATAAAAGACACCCAAAGTAGATATTAAAAAAACCCCACCAGAGAACAAAATTCTTCAAACAGTATGTAGCAATCTTGTGATATGTAATAACAGGCAATACATCAGTACTTAAAAAAATAAAATCGACTTGAAAAAGCCATTGAGCTTCTAATCAAAACTTCATAATATATGAGAGCTTACTGAATGGCTTACTAGCAGATACTGGGTTATAAAGTCAATAAGAGTATACTTTTGAGTAGGGATGGATGTTAGAGCAAATATAATCTTGAGCAGTGATCATTTTTTAGTAGCGTAGCTACTCTTTACAAGTATTATAATAATAAAGCATATCATTATGATAGTGCAAAGCGTTATTCCGTAGGCCTATAAATAGAGCTGGTCTGTACAAGAGATAATATATGGCTATATCACAGAGAACAGAGGTTGTGTATTTATGTTTGATGTACACGTACACGGGTAACAACATACCCAGCCCCAGAGGGTAAATTAAGGAGAGGAGCAACACACACACAAAGAGAGAGAAAAACTCAACACCTATTATATTATGGGAGAGAATAACATGCAATTCTGTCAAAATTTAGTTTTGGTAATTTGGTAAGAGTTTTACAGCACTCTCAACTGTATACGGTCATATTATGAATGAGTGGTCAAAGTTGAAAAGTTCAATTTTGAGCCATCATGACATTATTTGATCTAAAATAATCTCAAAGTAGGGTATTTATGCAGTTGCGAGCGTCGTAAAACCCTCTACTATAATTTAAAAAAAAAAAAAAAAGGGTATTTTTTGCCTTGTTTAGATTTCGACGCCCAATACTATCAAGGCGCAATTGTATATAAAAATAATGGTAAAGAATTAAGCTTGTGCCTCTCTCTCCGAAACCTATTTCAAATATTTTGTAACAGCTATATCGTTTGGAGTTTCTAGAACCAAGAACTGATTCCTCGACAGCTCGGTGAAAGATGGAGCCCTGGCCTTGCAAGATGGTACATCATAAAAACTTTGTCAAAATTTATAGTGAACACAATCCGTAAATCTAAACCTGGGATCAAGCCACCAAACTGTTTACCAAAGCAGAGGAAAACATTCTGGGACAAAAATCTGAGACCACCACATCACAGCGGGTCCACCAAAGCGGACGAAAACACGATGGAGGATTGTCAGACAGCTGGGAGAGAAAGAACACATTCAACAGGGGACGACGAATAGCCTGTAGGAGCCAATACACAACACAACACACCGGAGGTATAAACAAAATCTCTTTTTGGATAACGTGAAACAAGAAAGAAAAAAAAAGAGGAAAATTGGAGAAACTTGTCCTGCTACCATAGCATTCTAACAAAAAGAGTGCCTTAGGATATTGCATAATCTATAATTTAACAAGTTTTGAAGATAATATTTTTATGACATGTACAAAATATGATGACAAAATTTATTTAATTATAATGACACCAATCAATGCTTTTAAAGAAAGAGAAGATAGCAAAGGGTGGTTGTTCCTGAAAGTGTCACACATATATAAATGTAAGAGTGTGCATGTGAACGGGTATGCACACGCGTGCATGTGTAAGAGTGTGTATGTATGTGTTTGCGTGTGTGTGTGTGTTTACATGTTTGTGTGTTTGTGTGTGTGTGTGTGTGTATGTGTTAGCGACTGTGCATGTGTGCATGCGTGTGTATGTGCGTGTGCGTGTCATAGATGGAAAGGTGCACTATTCTTGCTTGTGTGCACTTCTACTCCAAAAGACGCCGGGTTCGAGGGTGAGTCCTATGGAAAGAGATTCTTTCAAAGTAGTGCTCTCTTCCGATGTGCAAATGACGTCTTTAGTAACCTTGCCTTATTTTAGTAAGTGTTTTACGGCACTTGCAACACAATAAGGTCATATAAGTGCCGAAGATAAGAGGTGTTACAAGAGAGTAACAAACACAAAAAAGAAGGGGGAGAGATAAAGACGATAGATGTTTGATAGGAAAGAAGGAGCAAACCACACCAGAGCACCGGCCAACCACCCACTAACCTTGTCTGTAATGGTGTAACACTGTGCACTACGTAATACACCATTGGTTGGTTATTCCATGTCAGCTTTGTACTTACCACTGTAACCCAGTTATAGTAATAATGATAATAGTAATGACAGTAATAGAAGTAACAATAATAGTAATAATAGTTATAGTAATAATAGTTATAGTAATAATAGTAATGGAAGTAATAATAATAGTAATATAATAATAGTAATGATAGTAATAGTAATAATAGTAATAGTTCATCTATTATAAATTGATGATGACCTTCAACATTCAAGAAGGAAGTGAAGTTATAGTAGACCTTCCCAGCTACTGATCCACAGTGAAAAAGGCATTGATGGTGATGATTTGCTGACGTAAGCCAGGCAGGATTTTCTTCCTCAGACATGTCACACTGGTGATTAGAGAGCGCCATAGGAGGGTCCTACGACTTCTTCACTTTTCTTTCCTTTGATGTTTTTGTCTGTTTGTTTTTGCTTTTCCAGAACTAAATGACTGTTTTGGGGGTAACGGGCTCTCTTCATGTAAAACTCAAACAAAGATATGTCACACAGAATCTGTTTACTTAGATCAGTCTGACAGTCTACCTAGATGTATTCGTGTAGATGTGTAAGTGTAAGACCGAATCTGTAAGTTGAGATTGGTTAGATGAAATGTTTACTTAAATATGTCAGACATAATTATGTCTGTCGGATGTCAATTTTTACTCAATATATGTTAGAATATGTCGTATGATCATGTCTGTCAGACAAAATTTGTTCCCCCACGTCTGTCATACCAAATCACAGCCAAACAGGATTTGTATATGATATTATTATTATTTGAAAAATGAAGGGCCTGAAATATTTATCAAGTCTTAAGGGGGGAAAAAAAGCCCTTCAGTATAACATTATGGTAATAAAGATGTTTTTTTTCTTTAGTATAATTAGTAAGAGTTATACAGTATGGTATTTGCAACACAAATATGTCATATAAGTGCTGAAGATTAGATGTGATACTAGAGAGTAATTACTATACAAAGAAAAAGGAGGAGAGATATGGATGATGGAAGTTTGATAGGAAACCACATCACAGCACCTGCCAGCAACCCACTGCAATAAAGAATCTGAACAAGAAGTTAATTAGAGATCTATACAGAATCAGAGATATAGGGCTATAAAAAAAGGGGGGAGTTGAACAGGAGTGATAAAAGCTATCTAATGATTTGAGGGTTATAATGAAAAGCATGAGACGAGCATCCGCCAAACATATAGCACACCAAACCATCAAACATACAAAAAGAGAAAGAAACTAAACCTTTACAAAGATGTAAAAAAGAACCACAGGAAGCCCATGGAGTGCATGTTAGTAAAGGGGAAAAGTTCCAGATCTAATAATGTGGATAAAAAACCAACAGCTTATGATATCGGCAGAAGGCGAGGGCAGTTAGTGGGAGGAAGAGGAAGAGGAGGAGGAGGAGGAGGAGGAGGAGGATAAAAACAGGAGGAAAAGCTCCCATGAAGGCGGAGGTGGGAAGTGTGTCAGTCTACACCGAGGTTCTTCAAAGTTTGAATTCCAACCCGCTAAAGCTAACACAGTTTTGAGCGAAGGTTTGCAGTTTATAAGGATTATAAAGGAAAAGTAAAAGAAACATAATTATTGGTAACTTAAGATTATTAGGTGGGCTCTCTCTTTTCTTTCCCCTTTTCTCTTCTCTCTTTTGTTCTCCCTGTTTCTCTCTAAAGCCTTCATCTGTCATCTTTTATCTTTCTCTTTCTGTCCCTCTTCTTCCTGTTTCCTTTTCACCCATCTGCTTCTCTCTCTCTCTCTCTCTCTCTCTCTCTCTCTCTCTCTCTCTCTCTCTCTCTCTCTCTCTCACATTTTTACTATCTCCTCTCTCTTTGCTCTTAGGTCTTTAAAAAAAAACTTTGTCTCTCTTTCTCCCTCCAGCTTCACTCTTTCTTTTTCACTTTGTCTCTCTTTTCTCCCTGCTACTCTTTCACTCTCTTGCTTCTCTCTCTTCCTCCTTGTCTCTCCATCTTACTCTTTCAATCTGTGCTTCTGAGCGCTACCCATTGAACACAATATTAACACTTTGGAATCTGACCATTGTTCTAGTATAAAAAAACCCCTACAAAAACATTCAAAATTTAAAAAGGTACAAGGAAACAACTATACTAAAATCTCCTTTTTGACAAATGAATTTCTTTACACCAAAATTGCAACCGTGAAGTTTACAGTTCTACCAGGTTGTGCCAAAAACTGATGAAGAACCCTGGTCTACACAGTGAAGAGAAAAAAGTGTGAGGAGCGTGTAGCGTGTATAAGTGGCCACCACCACGGCACACACACACAGAGCGGCCGGCGACAGTTTTACCTGCAGGACACTGCGCTTGCGAGGCAAGTCTACACTCTGTACGTGTCCCTAGGGGGGCAAGGGGAGGTAATAAAGCAACAGGAAATATTCAACCTTTAGCGCACTTGCCACGGCCAGTGTAAAGAATAAACCTTAAAAGTGAACGCACCAC
>NW_004798270.1:92924-125719 GCF_000002075.1 Aplysia californica | reverse complement strand
TTCCATTTCATCATCAATTAGTCTGGAGATCTTGAATGTGTTGGAAAAGAATTGAGATGAAAGTCACTGGCCTATCGGAGAGTTCAACATAAACCAAACACTTATATTTTTAATATTACCCACCCCCCTCCCCCCCAAAAAAACAACCCAAAAAACAACTCCCCCCCCAAAAAAAACCCCAACCAATAACAAAAAACCCCCCAAAAACGTTCTGATTCCCGGTAACGAAGAGTGTAAATATAGAAAGTATTCTCACACACACATTTCTTTGCGGTCACCAAAGAAAAAAACAAACAAAACAAAACCCTCTGTTTGATCTCTCTGTTCAGGTGGCTCATTTCTCTTGCAACAGCAACGAAACATGAAATGTGGCAAACCCGTTCCCTTATGTTAGGTGGTATACCCCCCCCCCCCACCCCCCTCCATATACCCATATTATATATGTATAGTTATGGTATACCCACCTACGCATATATGTTAAGTGGTACACCCACATACATCACACACATATAGGAAAGGTGGCACGGCACGCCCACTCATATTGACTGCTCATTGTAAAACTCTATCATATGTCACTCTTGAAGCACGGCTTACGGTGGAATCTTATTCAAAGCAGTCAATATATACATATTGTAAGATGGCATACCCACACACAAACATAATATGTTATTAAGTGGTATATCCACATACACATATGCAAAGTGGTATACCCAGGTATACGTATAATAATAGATAGCATTTGTAGAGCGCAAATCTCTCCGCTAAACAGCAAGCTCTAGGCGCTTCACAATCTATTATCTATACTATTACCCCTGCAGACCTGAGAGCATATAATGCATACGTAATGAGGTATACCCATACACAAAGAGTGACAGTCGACAGATACAAGGCAGGAGAAATACAGCACAGAGACGACTCACTGAGAACACAGACAACTCCGAACAAGGTGAGATTTGAAACCATGGGTAAAAAATATCACAACTATTTTGCCTGAAAACTTACTAACTCATAGCATCTCAAGGGGCTCTGCCTGAAAAGATAATCGAATCACCCCCCGTACTGTCCCAATTTATGCTCATACTCGGGCAGCGGAGTTAAAAAGTCAGAGTCGGACTTTTCTGAGACAATTGTTAAGTTAACGAAAGAAACCTGTGCGTCATGAGATCGACGCTAGAGCAGTCAAGGACAGCCATCGCCAGTAAACTTTTACCCATGTTTGCAAACACCCTCCCGACAACTATCAGTCACATTTCCTTTACTTTTCTCCTGTTTTTCCTCGACCCATCTCTCAATATTTTCCTTCTTGAATATCCGAGAGGCGATATAAAGATATAAACTTGATGACGAAAATCAAAGATGGGCCTAACAAATCTCTATGAAGCTGAGGTATAAAATAATTACAGGCCGATGATTTGTGTTTTAAAGCAACGAATTTCTGGTTGTGAGCTTAATACAGTTTGTCATTATCACCTTGTTCGGAGCAGTCAGAGTGTAATAATCCAGGTTAATTCAACACAAAATTTCAGTCACAGCCAGGAAACTGAGAAATGAAACAACCCAAAAAAACAATTTGCATTCTCACAGTCTACACAAAGACAGAGTCAGTATCTCCTACACGTTAAGTGTTGCGCTAAAACGTTCTAAGTGGCACAGCAGAAAGACAACCATTCATCTACACTTGCTGTACAGGACAGATCATTCCCCTACAGGTGGTCACAGTGTCCAGACAGACAGACAGAAGGTACGTCGCCATGACGACACAACGGCAACACAGACCCACACACACACACACACATACCAACCAAGGACACACTGTGTGGAGGAGACTAGACCAGTGCTTCTTAACTTACCGATCTATTTTTGTTCGCGGGTCAGCGACATTACAGCATGAGAGAGAGAGCAGAACTATAGGAGGCAACTTACCAAAAATAAAATCGTATGAAATTAAATTTAGTTTTGACAAAAAAAACAAACTCATAAGGGAAGGACGTGGAGAAATGTTAAGAAGCACTGGGCTAGGCAATCGAGAAAAGAACTCAAAACTTAGAGACATGAATAAGATAACAAAACAAAACAAAACAAAACAAAACGAAAAAGCTGCGGAAACTTTTTCTCGGTTCCAGTGCACGTCCTCACCTTCCTGACCGCTCTCGCGACGCGCTCGTCCTGTGTAAAGAGCAACACGCGTTGTAGACCGTCCAGGTAGGACACCCAGAACACGATCATCTTGTCCAGCCGGGTCTTGCCCACGAGTGACCGGTCCATCGGTCCGATCAGCCCGTCTGCCTCGTCGCTTTCATCTGCCAGAGCCAGAGACATAAAAAAAAGTTACATTTTAGGCTTCATACATTTTATAGTCTTGTACTTTATTTTCACTCAAGTAAAAAAACAACCCCAACAACTTTATCCAAATGCAACATTCTATACTCTTAGTACTTTCCCTTCCCTCAAGTAAAAACAGAAAACTTTATTCTAATACAACATTTTAAACTTCTTGGACTTTTCCCTCAACTCCCAGCAGCATCCGTTCAATTGTCTAATGGTAAGACTATCAGATATGTAATCATCAGGATGCGGGAAATGGGGATAGAGAGGGAAAAAGGAAGAAAGGAACGATTATCTGGAAAGGAAAGATGTCACCATAATCAAACAGCCACTGGAACAATCAGTATGGATACCTTGCAGGCTTTGGTGCTGACAGAAACTGAGAAGTTATGGACCTGTCCGGTGTGCAATGATGCCCAGGACAGGTAATACAGGTAATAAAACCATGAGACTGTGGGGTCGGCAGTTCAAGAATTAGCTCGATCTGACATTGTGTCCTTGGGAAAGGCACTTATCACAAATTTTCCCATTTGGCTTGGTCCAATCAGAGATGAACATTAAATTCGGTGGGCATTTCTTTGAAATAACATAACAGTATTGCAAGGGGAATTAAACTTGTAAAATTTCCATTTTGATTTTCACTCTGGAAAGAAATAGAATTGCACATTACAAGAAACTGAAGTGGGTCACAAGGTAGGATAGGGAACATGTACAAAGAATGAAAGGGACAACCCCCCCAAAAAAACCCAACAAGGATTGCAATTATAGAAATGAAACTTGGGTCATTAGAAACAAAAGTCAAATGAAGATAACATTTCAACAAACAGAAATTTGTTGTATCAACATGGTGAATACATTCATGTACATGAACAAATGAATAGTCACTTGATAAACATAGGAAATTAGGTTCAGTTTCATTTAAATTAGGCAATTAAAAACAACATTTGGCCATTAGAAAAATGAAAAAAGGTCATTAGACATGTCATTAGGTCACAAAATAGGGCACACAAATGTGTCACCTTCAGGACTACTGTCGCCCGAGTCTGCCCCATCAGTGATGTCCATGCCCGCATTCCCACCGGTTCTCAGAGACGGCACTCGCAGACGTACCTCTCCAGACCCATCCTGGCAAGGGGGAAAATGAGATACAAGAAGAAGTGAGCAACACTGAGAATACAAAATACAAAGCAAGGGCAATGGAGAAAATAAAGTACAGCTCCACATTTTTCTCTGCTTGACAAAGAGCTTTAGATCTTTAAAGTCACTATCATTCTGAATAAACTACTACAGCCACAAGGTAGTAAGCTTGGTTGAAGTTGTTGTATGATCAAACTGAGGACAGGACATATCAGATCCAATGCCAACATCATGGGCAATATCATTATTATGTGTAGGAGGTCCGCACCTGACAGGCGGCGTTTTTCCTGCTCTGTAATTTTTGTGTCTTTTTTTCGTATCTTGTGGATGGATTGTGGCTTTTAAAGTTTGCATACAGGATAAATAAGAAACCTTTGTGCTTTTTGTGTTATTTTTATAAGTGCTTGATTGCAAATTACCAACTATTTTCATGAAATATATTTCATTATGGAAGTTCTATCCATGGCTTAGGCAATTTTCAACATTTACAGTATTGTGTGGAAAGCCGTTTTCACCACCCAACCCCACCCGTTTTTAATGTTAATAGCTATACCAACATTTTTCTGAATAATGGAAGTGAACACTGTCAAGTTGTGAGTCCGACGTAAAGCGCCTAGAGCTGTGTTTACACGGGAGTGGGAGTTATAGAAATGATCTTCATTATTATTATTATTATTATTATAGTCAAGGATAAAAATAAAAAAATCAGTATCATAATAATAATAATAATGGGTAAGTTCTCGCTCTACAGCACGTTCAAAGCGTTGTACAACTATTACCCCAACTGACCCTAAAATACAGCTCAGAAACAATCTCAGCTTCCAAGGAAGCATATAAAGGTAGATGGTTCTACAATGCACCCATGCAGAGAGGGCATCATTATTCTTTTATTGTAAATGTTTAAATCCCAAAAGACACAATTTAAATCCATTAGGAGGAAGCCTACTTCAATCATGTCTGGCCTAACCCAGACTGAGTGGGATACAGTATCAAAGCAGACACTTATGTAGATATTCAATAAAAATCTTCCCCACTTAGGACTTGATTGATCGATTGATTGAGTAGGTGTTTTACGGCACTATCGACTTAACCCCGCTTGGGAATCAAGCTGAAGTCTTCTGTGTGTGATGATGATGATGGTGAAGAGCCTTATGCTACACCACAGATGTCCGTCAGAATGAGTTTTGAATCTCAACAAAAAAAACAAAACCAAAAAAAAACAACCCCAAAAGACAAAACAAAAACAAGAAAAAAAATCTCCAGACCTTTGAAATGAAAGCGGGGTAGCTGGGTTTCTTTCGACCATAAACGTTCCACATGAGCGTCCGCTCGGCCGATGGTTCGTCCCACGTGTACAAGATGCTCTGATTGGGCGACAGCAAGGTCACCTGACTCTGGTTCCTGTTTTTTTTTTGTTTGAGTAAAGAAAAGCACATAGACAAAATGATGGTCATTCAGTCTTTCTGAATAAAGAGGATCATTTTTACATAATAATGGTTCGAATTAAGTACAGATAAGCACATCGACAAAATAATGTTCTTTTAGCTTGTTTGACAAAAGAGAAACAAATCTTCACAATAATGGTCATATAGTTTGTTTGAGTCTAGAGAAGCACACCAACTCAATTAAGGTCAATTCATTTGTTTGAGTAAAGAGAAACACATTGATATAATAATGATCACTTAGTGCTGGGTAAGAGCCAGACAGACAGATACAAAAGATAAAAAGCAAAGAAGTGGGTCTCACTAGTGACCCCTCCAATCATCCACTCTGATTCATGGCAAGGTTTAAAGTTTGAAACCTTTTACCTTGGAGAAGAATAGAAAACGCTCTTAGAGAGCACAATATTATCTATACAGAATACACCATCCCCTTCACCTCCGTCTCTCCATCTCCATCTCCTCTCTCTCTCGGTGTTACTCTCCAACAATTCCACCACCTTCATTCCATCATTCCCCCCCCCCCCCAAAAAAAAGTAAAAACAAAAACAAAAACTAGAACAACTCCCCAACCCTCCCCCCCCCCAAACAACAGCAACAAAAAAACTACAAAAAAACAATCCCCCTAAAAAAAAAAAGCAAAACAAAACTATACAAAAAACAACCCCCCCAAAAAAAACAAAAAAACAAAACCAAAAAAGAACCAGTCTGAGGGACACAAAAGAAATCCGTCCTTACTTCTGATGTATCTTGATGAAAACGTCTTCACACAGATTCTCCACGCGGGCCGGCGCGTCTCCGGGCTCGTAGTCGGAGAACACGATGGTGATAGGCGTGTCCGTTCCCCCAGCAACCTCCACCGTGATGGCCCGCTGGAGAAAACAGGAAGTGTTCGGTAGTTGTGAGTCAAGAAATGCACACGAACAACAGAGTGACCTACATTAATAATAGATAGCATTTGTGTAGCGCAAAGGGCCAGCTCAACAACAAGCTCTATGCACTTCACAATCTATACTATTACCCCAGCAGACCTGAGAGCATTGCGAAACAACCTCAACTTCCTGGGAAGCATACAATGCAAGCAGACATTTATTGGAGCAAAAACACTAACATACTGATAACAATCACTGGATTGAGCTTTAAGGTTTTAAAAAAAATTGCTTCGAGAAACAAATTAACTTGCTGTAACTTGTCATAAAGTATGGATGAAATTAAAGCATAAAAGTACAAGCATAAAAATTCAGAGCCCCTAGAATGAAATTAAGATGATCTTTTGGTGAGTGATGTTTCTCTTTTTTTGACTCGAAAATCTGGAACTCCTTGCACCAGGATTTAAGAGTAATAACAAATCTTAATACGTTTATGCAATTGCTCAAGACTCATTTGTTTAATTCTTAGTTGTTGTGTGTTCGTAAGTGCCGATGTGTTTGTTTTTACTGCTGCCCTTATGTTTATACATATAATTAATGTTTGATTGAGAGAAGTCCTTCTTTATGCGGTTGAACTGTTTTTTTTGTTAATGTGAAATGTTGTTTCTTGTGTGAATGAAGTATTAGGCTCAGTGATCATGTGATCGATGTAAAGCGCTCAGAGCTTATACTTGTATGGGATAGACGGCTATATAAATGCAAATTATCATTACTATTATTATTATTATTAAAAGACACTCAACCTACCCCTTGGTCCATTCTGAGCACAGTGGTGTGGCACGACTTGATGGGGAAGTGCAGAGAGGACACATTGCAAGCACACGGTCAACAGAACACAACACACAACCAACACAACACAACACATGATCAACACAACACATGAACGACACAAAACAACACAACACAACGCATACAAGACTGACCCCTTGGTCCATCCTCAGGACCGTGGTGTGGCAGGACTTGATGGGGAAGTGGAGGGAGGACACGTTGCTTCCGTCGTGTTTCACGTACAGGTTGAAAGACTCCGTCACTGGCCAGAAGGGCTGGAACTGTGGAGGGAGGGGAGGGGAAAATGTTGTTGGTGTTGTTGTTGTTGTTGGTGTTGTTGTTGGTGTTGTTGCTATTGCTATTGTTGCTACTGTTGTTATCATCGCTGGTGCTGTCAATGTGGTTGTTGTTGCCATTATTGCAATTCTGGCTGTTGTATTAGTTGTTGTTGTTGTTGTAGTAGTTGTTGTTGTATTGTTGTCATCATTGTCGCTTCTATCATTGCAATAGTTATTATTATTGTTGTTATAACAATGCTTAATATTGTTGTTACCATTGTTGTTGTTAATGTTATTGTCATAATTACTGTTGTCAAACTGTATACAGTGGAATCCTGTTATAACGAGAGGGAGGGGACCGGTACGAAATGTCCGTTATAGCAGGATTCTCGTTGTAAGGGATCCAGTAATAAATTCAAAGGAAATAATAAAGTAGGCCTAATCTATGAGTTTGGCGTTCTATTTCTTTTTGTCATCTCCTCCGATGATGACATTGTTCTACATGACCTCTAGGTCTTTCTTGATCAAAAATTGATTCAGGTTTCCTTCTCTAGCTCTAGTGATGTTGACAGCTCGGCGTTGGCTATCAGAACGAAAGTTCTCTAGGCTAAATCGCTCGCTGTGTTTTCCCCCCACCCCACCACACCCTGTTTTGCGTTCCCGCGTCTGCTTGCACACATCACACATTCGCTCCATGATCAATCACAGCACTGTGACCTCTCCATCCCCGCATCAGAGAAGTGAGAGGCATGATAGATATCTAGGCCTAGATAATCTAGACTAGGCTGGCCTATCATTATCAGGACTGAGAAAGACTAGTTATCAGGCAATGCTTCACAACGGTGTGTCTGCGCGTGCCACACACTCCCCACTCATTCGCTCGGGCCTTCATCGTTGGCACACATGGGCTCTCCCATTCTTTGTTTCGCTAGATCACCAACAAGTTTCTCAACTGGCGAGGTTTTCATGTTTCAATGGCCTATGTGCTGTGCACAGGAGCAGCAATATTCCGCTATAACCGACTCGCGCGTTTAAGTAATTGCGCTATAGCAGTATTTTATTTACAAAGTTAAAGAAGGGAAAAAAACGGGGTTTTAGAATGATGTCTTTATAACAGACTTCTAGATGTTTCAGGACTCGTTATAAGTGGACTCCACTGTAGTACCTTATTATTATTTTACTTTATGTTGTAATATATGGCTACGATGACATATCATCTCTCAGCGTGTACTTTGTGAGATAGGAGACCCCCCTCTCTCCGTCTCTCCATCCTTCTCTCTCTCTCTCTCTCTCTCTCTCTTCCCCCTCCCCCCTCTCTCCCTCCTCTCTCTTTTCTCACCTCCCTCCCCCCTCTCTCCTTCTCTCTCTCTCTCACTCTCCCCCTCCTCTCTCTCTCCCTCCCTCCCCCCTCTCTGTCTTTCCCTCCCTCCCTCCCTCCCTCCCTCTCCCCACCCCCTCTCTGTCTCACCACCTCTCCCTCACCTGCTCAGGGTCAATGTCCACCCAGAGGTCAGCGTTCTCGTTCTCCTCCATGTAGCGGAGTTTCTTGGCTGAGTTGTTGATCACCAGGAAGAAGGGCATGATGGTCACAATCTTGGTCAGACGCAGCCGTGACATCGCGATTTGTACCAGGAACTGTCACAGGACGGAAGGGAAGAGATTTTGTTGCTTTGTTTGAGTAAAGAGAAACACATCAACATGTTTGTGTATTTATTAGTATTTGCGTTGTGTACATACCATATGTGAGGCAGCGTGGTGGAATCAGGCTCTCGTCAATCTTTGGGCATGTAGAGTTATTGGTATCATCTTAAAGCTTATTCACTTGTCTTTATTTGGACGAAAAAAATACCCATTTATCTTGAATACAAGTCGAGATATTTGCGAAAGAAGGAGGTGGGGGTCACCTGTTTTTAGAGGTAAAATTAGTGAGAAAATGGCCGCCAAAGATTAGTTATTTCCTTAGCTTAAGTGTCCGTGATAACTGAAAATTTACATTTTTGTGCCTTTAATCAATGCTTTTCAGAAAAATCAACACAGATATGAGTTCTTTAATGGGCATGAAAGGTGTTGAGCCAAAAAACAAAAATTTGATAAAAATTCACGAACATGCGGAAAAAAGCAAGTTTCTCCACTTTTATTATTTTGACGAGAGCCTGATTCCACCACGCTGCCTCACATATCTTCTTGCTCCTTTCCTAGTCTTTGTACATTATCACACCCTCACATGTCCAGCATATATTTAAGTATGTGGGTATACATACATGTATATGTGCTTAAGAGCGATTGTGTGTACACACCATATCACTTCTGGCACCTCTCTTTGTCATTGCATATCACAACCCAACCACTCTCTACTGTCTTTGTGTAAATGTATGCATGTATATATATGTAAGTGTGAGTGTATAAAAGAAGGTATATTTGCGAATGTGTGTATGTTTATACATGTTTGTTATGTATGTGTATGTGCTTATAAGTGTTTGTGCGCGCATATTATATTATATCTGGCGCCTCTCTTTGTTGTTGCATACCACCACCCAACCACTGCCTACATGTAAATGAATGTATATGTGTATGTGTATTTGTATGTGAGAGTGAATAAAAGAATGTATTTTTGTGGATATGTGCATGTTTATACATGTATGTTATGTATATGTGTGTATGTGAGTGTGTGCTCACCATATATTTCTTGCCCCTCTCTTTGTCGTTGCACACCACCACTCCTCCACTGCCCACTGTGTCTGTGGAGAAGGACTGCGACCATCGCGACTCGTACACACGAAGTTTTGCCTGGGGATTGATGGAATGACAGAAGGAGATAACGTTAGTATTGGTACACAGAAGTGCATTGACAATATAAATGGTCATTTAGTGCAACGAAAAAGAAAGATAGATAGACAGAAACAATAGGGGGAGAGTAAATATGCAGGTATTATCTGCTCCCTGACACACACACCCAGACTCTCTCTCTCTCTCTCTCTCTCTCTCTCTCTCTCTCTCTGACACACACACACACACACAAATAATGGTCATTTAGCGTGATCAAAAAGAAAGATAAAAAGACAGAAACATTCAAAGGAAGGTAAAGATAGGGGACTTACCCTCTCCCTGACACACACACACACACACACACACACACACATACACACACACACACACACACACACACAGAGACTCATATACACTCATACAGACAGACACACATACACACACACACACAAACACACTCACATACACACACACAGACTCACATACACCCACACATACACATCACAACCCACCCCCCCCCCCCCACACACACACATAAACACAGAGAGACTCACCTTTTTCTTTTTGTGTTTCTTGAAGCGGTACAGCAGTGGGTTGGGAGAGTTGCCAAACTCATACACAGCCTCGGACATAGATCCCTGTCAGGACAGAATAGATTGAGAAAGTTTTACGCCAGACTTGACATAATTTACATCCTTCAGGAGGAAAAAAAAAGAAATAAAAAAAGTTACCAGGTGCTGAAAAAAGCCAGTGTGGGTCGGTCATTAATAACAACAATATAATGTAGTTAGTAGGTACCAAGTTGGTTTAGTAGAGGTTTTTAGGCAAATGCATAAGGTCATATGAGCGCCATATGTACCAAGGGCTGAAAGAAGCAAGAATGGCGCAGTCACTAATAAAGACATCTGGGAAAAGACACTTGTAGTTCCTTGACACTTAAATCAAGATACAGGTTTTGAGCACCTTTCTCTCATAGGAAAAATAGACAGCAAAAACGGCAGAGGTAAACCAAAAATAACTTTTTTTTTGAGAACTTAATATATGGGTGACAGAACAAGACAATGATGATGATATGGTGTTTTGAGAGCATCTGAGTTGAGGTATGAGTTGCAAATGTCTGACTCAGACCTGGCACTTGAAGATGAAGGAAGAGGGCAATTCAAACTCTGCTTGTAAGACTGAGAAACAGAAACAACTGAGGGAAGAAAAATAAAAAGCACCTTCCAAAAGTGCCTTCCAACCAACCACTCAAAAAAAAATCTGCTAAACCAAACTCTTATTTCAAATACCAATTTTAGTCTGTCTGAGTAATATACAACATTGCAGTTTGTTATACCCCCCCTCCCCCCCAAAAAAGGTTTTAAAAATTTACTCATTCATTCACAGACAGACAAGAGAAGACTTACTCTCAACTGCAAGGGGAGATCAGTCTTGTTGACCACCCAGTAAGGGGCATAAATCCGCAGGTCCAGAGAGTTGGAGAGGTCAGCGTGGATGCTCAGGCTAAGATGGCGGTTGACATTCTCCGTGTCTAGCTCCGTTTCCATGGAGATGGCCCGGAACTCTTCCATGTCTGAGGACACGTCCAGAGTGCCCGACCAATCAGAGCCCAGGTAATCTGGCAGCTGGGAGAAAAAAAAATACAGAGCAGATTTATGACCTCCTGTCTGAGTTTTGAAGACAGTTTAATGGCTCTATTTGAACGTATATGCTATTTCAATCTAAAGAAACACATTAGGAGATTTATGTTTAAAAATGCTTTTAAAGCAAGACAAAAAGACGTCCAAAACCCACCCAAAAACAGAGGAATAGACAAGAAGTAGAATCTACCTGTGGCACTCTCCAACCACCCATCCCAGTTTTGAAAAAAGTTTTATAGCAGTATTATGTCTTTAGCTTATACAAAGGCTAGGAAGCTGATTAGTATAAGAACAGCATATCCAACAAATACAAGAAACAGACCAATTATCATTTAGTCATCACCTTCAACATCATCATTGTTGTATATTACAAGAAAACAAAACTTGGCCATAACAGCTGGTTCAACAGTAGTTTTATGTATGAAATACACAGCGTCTTTTTTGTGTTTTAGTAAGAGTTTTACAGCACTTGCAACACAATTGGTCATTTAAGTGCCAAAGATTAGAGGTGTTACAACAGAGCAGCAAACACAAAAAAGGAGGAAGAGAGATAAGGACGACAGACAAATGTTTGATAAGAAAGAAAAAAGAAGCAAACCACAGCAGAGCACCGACCAACCACCCGCATACAAGGGTCAGGTAAGTACAGTGACTCCCCAACAACCACCCACATACAAGGTGTTACGTTCTGGCTATGTTTATAGCTTGACGAATAATTATGAAACGTGCTCACAAACAAACACAAGGCCTCCGTGAGAATAAGTAGTAATGGAAGTTGTTTATTTATTTACAAGTGGGTCACGTTACGACCTAGATGCTTTATAACATAGTTGGCCAATTAGGTTTAAGCTATTTTAGTTTTCATAAGAGTTTTATGGCACTTGCAACACAATAAAGTCATATAAGTGCCGAAGATTAGACGTGTTACAAGAGAGTAATAAAACACAAAAAAGGAGGAGGAGAGAGAAGGAAGATTGATGTTTGACAGGAAAGAAGGAGCAAACCATACCAGAGCACCCGCCAACCACCGACGGTCCATCATGACACAAGGGTCAGATAAGTTCAGTGACCCCCCCACAACCACCCGCATAATAAGGTCAGACAACTACAGTGACCTCCCCACAACCACCCGCATAATAAGGTCAGACAACTACAGTGACCCCCCACAACCACCCGCATAATAAGGTCAGATAACTACAGTGACCTCCCCACAACCACCCGCATAATAAGGTCAGACAACTACAGTTACCCCCCAACAACCAACCACCATACAAGGGTCAGATAAGTTCAGTGACACCCCCGAACTCCTTACCGTGATGGTAATCTTGTGTGAGCCGTGCATGTCTACGGTGTAAAGAGGTGACGTCTCCCCATGTGTCAGGCTGCTGGTTTTGGAAGAGCCCTGGGAACAGACACACACGCAAACACACTGATGGGCGAACAACTTCAGAAATATTTATGTATTTCAACAAACTGAAGACCCCTGTTCATAGCTTCTGTCAGTCAGGAAGGGAAAAATATATGACTTTATTTACATTTTCAATCGTGTTTGTGGATGAAAGATCAGTGCTGAAATCTGTCAGTAAAATTAACCAGTGTGTGTGTGTGTATGTGTGTGTGTGTGTGTGTGTGTGTGTGTGTGTGAGTGTGTGTGTGTGTGTGAGTGTGTGTTTGTGTATATGTGTATATGTATGTGTGTGTGTGTATGTGTATGTGAGTGTGTGTGGGTGTGTGACTGTGTGTGTGTTTGTGTGTGTGTGTCTGTGAGAGTGTTTGTGTGTGCATGCACATAAATCAAAGAAGGCTCTTTGCCCGGAATCTCCAAAGTAAATTTCCTGTAAGAGGCTTTAGAAATGACCTTTATGCGATCAAATGTAAGAAGTATGACAATCACTTGAAAAAGTCACATCAGGCAAATCTCACCTGAAGAGCAAAGTTGATGTCGTAGGGGAGGTAGTTGTGCAGCGTGACCGGCGGGTACAGCGAGATGGTGTAGTAGGGTAGGGTTCTCGGCACTGTCTGTGCAGGCTTCAATGGTTCTCCCTCTTTGCATATAGCCTGAGGATACAAATTTATCATAATACAGTCAAACATAGGAAACGAAGTTTCTTAAGAGACCGCTGAGAATATCTTGGAAGGAAAATAAATCAAATAAGGAAGTATTTAAAGAGGTCCACGTGGGACCCTCACTGATAAAACAATACAATCAGGAAAAGACAAAGGCACTTTTTGGGACACCTGAATAGACATAAAGGTCTTGAACATCTAGCTCTCACTGACAAGATTGAAGGCAAATGAGGCAGGGGTAGGCCCAGAGCAACCTACTTGGGGAACCTAAACAGATGGGTAACGGGGAAAGATAAGGGAAACGTAGCTCTTTTTAAGGGTATCTGAGCAAAGGAATGAATGGAGAACCATGATTGCCAATGTCTGTCGCAGATCTGGCACTGGATTATGATGATAGTCAAACACCTGCTCTAATGACCATTTGTATAAGAAAATAACCTGTATCAATGGCCACTTTCTATTTTCCTCCGCGCGTTTTTAAAAACATTATAATGGCACTGTGTTTGACGTCCACCTGTCTCAGACAACCACATTTCTCCTTGACAATGGTGGCTGCCCTACACAATTTCGACCACAATTATTCATCACTATCAGCTGCATAATCCTTATATAAGGATAAAAGATTTAATTTATAGACACTTTATCAACCCTTCCCTGTTACATAATTCATCCTAAGACATTGAGAAAGTCACATTAATTTGTACCACTGACATCAAGATATTAATTTCTCACTTATCATTGAAATAGAAAAGTGAAACTCCACAGGAAGACAGAAAAATGATTTTGCTATAATCCCCGAAATAGGTAAAGCTATGGTGTCTCCATTTCACTGAACAAAAACTGGTAAGTTAGTTTAGTTATAGTAAGTGCTTTACGGCAATTGCAACACAATAAGGTCATAGAAATGCCGAAGATTAGAGGTGTTACAAGAGAGTAACAAACACAAAAAAGAACGAGGGGAGATAAAGACGATAGACATTTGATAGGAAAGAAGAAGCAAACCACACCAGAGCACCCGCCAACTACCCACACTGCTAAGTTATGTGGTCACAGACATGACAGTCTGTGGGGAGAGAAATCTAGTCTGAGATGGGTGTTGCACAACGAGGAAAAAGGGTTTAAAAATGTTCTTATCTCGCAAGGTGAATTTAACAGATCTGTATTACTCTTAAAACATAATCTTCCTTCCCTTAGTGTCCAGTTAACTTTGTTGCAAAATCACTTTTAGTTTATTCCAAAAGATTTGTCATTGGCGATTCTTGCTCACCGTCCCACCCTGAGAGCATACAGGGACGAGATATCCTTCATCCTAAAATTGTTCCCTCTTTAGCTCCTATTTTTTTAGTTTCTTGGCCAGTTCATTATATCCACAAGAATGTTAGTTTGGTACCTAACTGCTTTAAAAAAATCCCCCCCCCCCCCCAAAAAAAAAAACATGAATATGAATTACGTGACCCCCCCCCCCCCCCCAATAAAAACAAACAAGAGAAACAAAACAAAAATTCAGAAGATCTTGGGCATACATTTATTGTACCTACAGTAACAGGAAGTCAAGCAGCTGCATAACAAGAAAAGCGTTAGATTGGAACCCACAGGGTAAAAGAACAAGGGGAAGACCACATGGAACCTGGAGAAGAGTCACGGAAATGGATGTACAGAAAAGTGGGAAGATGTGGAGTGACATCAAGCGACTAGCCCAGGATAGGGAAAGATGGAGAGTGTTTGTCCGTGGCCTATATCCTGATCCAGGGTGAGAAAGGCAATGATGATGACAGTAACCAACTAATAAACGAAAAAATGCACAATGTCATGTAAGTGAAAGGCGACTGACCTTGAAGTGGAATGACTTTTTCTCCTCCTGCGAGGACATGCACATGAAGGTCTTGACGCGGTCCTTGCCCTGCAGCATCTCCTGCCACCACAGGCCGCTGTACGTCAGCTCGTAGCTGGTGGGACACACAGAGAATTTGTGTAAGGAGTTTGAAAAAATTAATAACAAGAAGAACAATAGCAACACCAACAACAGCTACACCAGCATCAATATGAATAACAACAGCATAGACAAATTAAGTTTTTTAAAAGCACAACAACAACAACAACAACAACAACAACAACAACAACAACAACAAAGACAACAATGACTAGAACATAGGCATTGGTCATATTTGCTTATTCAACTTTTGAGTTTATGTTTCAAAGATGTTTACTTCAGTGTCATGTATGGTGTTCTTTAAAGCAACTTCTTGTTTCACTGCATATCAACACAACAATGGTCATTTAGTGTTGGGGAAAGTTTTAAAGACAAGCAGAAACTTCAGAGGGATAAAAAGGAAGAAACACTTTTCAAATCAATCAAACAAAAAAAACCCCCAACCCCCCCCAAAAAGCCCATCCAAAAAAAAGAGCATGATGTCAAAAATTGACACCCCCCCCCACACAACCTTTTTTGTGTTAAACTTGCCTGTAAAGGACACAAAGAAGTTTGAGAGTATTAAAAAACACAAAAACCACTGACTGTATGTCGGAGGGCTTGATGAACAGCGGGCAGTGGTAGGCGACAAACAGAGGCAGGTTGTACGACTGTCCGGGCTCTACAGTCGCCAGGTGGGAGAACTTGTCCTCCCCGGCCAGGTCATGGGTGGCCTTGAACTTCTTCAGGGTCTCGGTGCGGCAGTAGACGTCCACCGCCAAGGTCAGTTGGTTCTCCACCTGGGGACATGAATTGGACGTCAGATTCTTTCTTTGAGTAAAGTAAGAGAGAGAACGTCTTGAAGAAACAAAAATGTCGTCAAATGTACGCGATCATGACCTAGAATATCCAACATGGTTTGACTTTTAATGCGCTGACAAAATGAGTTACTTCTTGGATTTTAGCCCAATAGGTACAAAAATCTCAAATCGCTGGCTGGGTGCAAGAACCCTACAAGTGTCAATTTGCAAATTGGCACTTGTAGGGTTCTTGCACCCAGCCAGCGAAATATATAGGTACAGTCAAACCTGTGTATGACGGCCACCCATTGTCAAGGAGAAAAGTGGCCGTATAAGACAGGTGGCCGTCTTAGGCAGGACTGATCAAGATGAAAACAAACCATTCCCATCTGAAGTCCAAATCGAAAGTAGCTGCATTGTTGTTGTTTTTGTTGTTGCTGGTTTGTATTTTGTTTGTTATTTTTACTTTGTTGCTGATTTTGCACAAGGGTGACAATAAAACGAAATGTATCAGACGAGAAAGACCGAGTGCCATGTTAAAACAAACACATGGGTCGCCACCACTCGGAGAACGAGCGACGCTTCTGTCGCAAGTTCGTGTTGACGTCCTTTGTTACTTTGTTACAGACTGGGTAAACAGTGACCACTCGTCTCACATACGATTTGTGTATGAGTTCTGGGCGGGGCTTATGGGTTATGAGGGATCACACGCTTACCTCACCAGCAGCTGAAAATTGGTACCAATTGGTCAACAGTGGGAGGGGCCTATGCAACATGATCGTTTGGAGGGACTACCTAACAACAACGAGAAGTGATTGGATTATGACGGCTCGCCCACGACGCCAGGGGCCAATGCACAATTTATGACAAAACGTAATGGAGTCTCTAAGGTGGCCGTCTAAGACAGGTGTTTTTGCTCAGTGCGATAGGGGTTGTGTGCTAAAATATGGTGGCCGCGTTGGACAGGTGCCCGTCTGACACAGTTAAATTATATAGAAAAAACGCAAGGGGGGAAATGGAAAGTGGCCGTTTGTACAGGTGACCGTCTTATAGAGGTGGCTGTCAGGTCAGGTTCGACTGTATTTAGTTTTAGTTAGAGTTTTAAGGCACTTGCAACATAATAAGGTCACATAAGTGCAAACAGTGTTACAAACAAAGAAAAAAGAGGAGAGATAACGATGATAGATGTTTGATAAGAAAGAAGGGGTAAACCACACCAGGGCACCCATCAACTACCTGCAAATTTATAGGTTGAGCTTATACGATGCATTAGTATGAAATGATAAATGACATGTCAAACGTAAAGAAAATCAGTCAGTTAAAAATTTATAAAATTGACCTCTGCCAATTTTTGGCTAACATCTCCATCCAGGGTTTGCGAGAAGTAACTCATTTTGTCGGCATGCTTCACAAATTTGTGTAAAAATGGTAGCTTTTGCTCCTCCAAGAAAGGAAAACTGGCCACCTTCAATTTTGTATCAAACCATATCAAAAAAGGATTTGGCAAAATGTTTGGTAGTGTACAATAGAATAATGGTAGAATATAATCCCATACCTTGAGGGGAGAGTAAAACTGCACCGACTTCCTCCCATGCCACATATCCACATCCATCACAGCGCAGTACTTCACACCGTTCTGAAGACAGACCAAATCATCAGCATCAATTTGTTTGTTTGTTTGAGTAGGTGTTTCACAGCACTATCGACACTAGTCTCATCAGCATCAATAAGCATAATACAACAGTCTCTCAAGGCAAAGATAACAATAATGGTTGTAAATATACTGAGGACATACGACATCATATTCATCATCAAGCATATGTGAGGCATCGTGGTGAAATCAGGCGCTCGTCAAAATAACAAAATTGGAGAAACAGGCATTTTCCCTCCAGTTTCGCAATTTTAAATAAATTTTAGTTTTTTTGTTCAACCCTTCTATCTCCAAATAAAAACACATTTCCAAGTGAATTATATTGAAAAACTTTGATTAAAAGCTCAAACTATGTAATTTTTTAGTTTCCAAGGACTCTTTATCTATGGAATTTATCAAACTTTGGCGGTCATTTTCTCGCTATTTTTACCACTGAAACCAAGTGAACTTACCTGTTTCAATCACAAAAATATCTTCACTTCTGCTCAAGATAGATGGGTATTTTTTTCATCAAAAGCAGATAAATGAACAAGCTTTAAGATGATCCCCCTAACTCCACATGCACAAAAATTGACGAGTGCCTGATTCCATCACGTTGCGACACATATTATTATAATAGTCTCTCAAAACAAAACAAAGGTGACTATCGTGGTTGTAAATAATCTGAGGACTGAAGACACCATCCTCATCAATTTGTTTGTTTGTATGAGTAGGTGTTTTACGGCACTATCGACTCAGTTTAGGTCTCATCATCAACAATAAGCATAATATAAAGGTATCTTAACCCTATCCGTACGCCTGGGGTCATTTTGTACCCCAGGGGTTGTATTCTTCACATTTTAGAATACTTCTAGTGCGAAGATCTCTTTGAAACTTTCAGTATTTCTCAAAAAATCATTTTGACAGACTGCTATGCAAAGCGTACAGATTGGATTAAGGAGTAAAATTCTTCTCTGGAAAGTGAGGGCACAGAGTTCCCCACGTCGTATGGATATGATAGTAAAACACGACGTTCGGATAGGGTTAAAGCAAAGATGATAATAGTGGTTGTAAATAATATGAGGACAAAGCACATCATCATCAATAAGCATGATATAAGGGTCTCCCAAAGAAAAGATCGTAATTGTAATTGTAAATATTCCCCCCCCTCCCCCCAATCCACACAATTTAGACCAGCAGTTAGGACGGGGGGTGGGGGTGCTTTGACCATGCCTGTCAGGCTGTCAGGGACCAAATGAAGCTGAGAGGTATACAATATCTCAACATTCAGATGGAAAGACTGGATTAAAAACTGAGAACTCCTTTCAGGAAATGAACTCATGTCTTCTGCATGCGATGGCAAATAGCCTTACCAGTACACCACAAACAATAGTGCAAAGATGGCTTTGATGCTTGCATTGATGAATACAAACAATGTATGAACCATCTTTTATCCATTTCTAAAACACTCATAAAGAGAAGCAAATCGAGAAACTGAAATTCTTTGGCACTTGAAAATTAGCATGATTGTAAGCATATTGCATGTATACAAAATAAAATATTATCTTTAAAATTGCTAATTTCTCTAATTGCTTCTACTGCAGGATCCATAAAATATACTTTATGTGACATGAAAGCATTCAAAGAAGAAAATCAAAAGAGAATAAAGTTAATATGCACATGTAGTCCTGATCAGAAGCTGAATTTGATATAGTGATATAGTTACACAGAAGCACATTGGTCATCTAAGTGGAAAAAGCAAGACGCACAGACAGACAAAAACAACAGCGGAACAGTAGTAAAGCTGGACAAACTAGTAGTCCCCTCTAGTCACACGTAAAAAGCAGGACTCTCCCTACCCCCCCTCCCCACCAATAAATCGGGTAATAGTTGCAGCTGATAGAAAGTTTTAGTTTTTGTAGACGTTTCACGGCGCTCGCAACAGCATAAGGTCAAATGAGAGCCAGAAGATTTGAGGTGTTACAAGAGAGTAACAAACATAAAAAAGAAGAAGGGGAGAAGGGGAGAGAAGGACAATAGATGTTTGATAGAAAAGAAGAAACAAACCGTCAAACACCCACCAGCTGACTGAACCCCCCCCCCCCCCCCCAAAGAAAATGGTTCCTTTAGTGGGCCTATGTCTAGAGTTGTCAAATAATATTATAGTAGTAGCCTAACATAATATAAAACTGTGAAACTCCAATGCAAAGGCATCATTTTATAGGTCTACGCTGAAATGATTAATAATCAATAGTCACTAAAACATTTTAAACTTGAGGCATGGCCTCAATAGGAGGTTGGCGATGCTCTGGAGTGATTTGCTACTTTTTCCCTATCAAACATCAGTTGTCCTTATCTTCCCTCCGTCAGTTCTCTGTATTTTACTCTTTGCTCTCGTAACAGCTCTAATCTTCTGCACTTATAATATGACGGATTTGTGTTGCAATTTATTAAAATCAAACCTCACTTACCTACTCCCTAAACTTTTTTTAAAACTTAGAAAACTGTAAATTTTCTTTTGAACTGCCATCACTTGTGTTTAATATACATACAGAACGTGACAAACATGCAAGAAAGAAAGAACAACATCAAAACGAAGTCATAATAAATACATGGACTCATCATTCTAATATTGAATTACAAAAATCTGATCTCACACTCATGCAGAGAGTACAAAAAATACTTCATTGAAAACTGAAAGCAAAACAAAAACATTGCACAAAGCTCCTCCAATCAGAAAACTGAGGCACTCGAGAGGGAAGTAAAGACATAACACAAACAAAACTACCATATAAAAATGATGGCACATCCACGTTTACATTTAGATTTTAGGCTGGACTCCCAGCTGTTTCCAACTTCCTTTTCTCTTTTTTCTAATTTGCTTGTTTGTTTTGTCAAGTGAAGAGAAGAGAGAAGAACACAGGTACTAAAACAGCTATTTTGTGCTGGGGAAGAAGTAATTGTTTGTTTTATAGAGGTTTTACGGCACTCGCAACTGCATTAGGTCATATGAGCGCCAGAAGATTAGAGTTGTTACAAGAGAGTAACACATATAAAAAAGAAGGAGGGGAGATAAGGACAATAGATATTTGATAGGAAAGAAGAAGCAAACCACACCAGAGCACCTGCCAACCACCCACATTTGTTTTTTCAAGTGAAGAGAAGAGAGAAGAAAACAGATACTAAAACAGCTATTTTGTGCCGCGAAGAAGTAAGATGCACAGTCAGATAGTGGGATAGTGGCGTCGGTGGCCTAGTGGTTAGGCTCTCGGACTCGCAACCGTAAGGTCGAGGGTTCGAATCCCGCCAGGGACCCGACGTTGTGTCCTTGGGAAAGGCACTTTTCACAAATTTTCCTCACTTCACCCAGGTGAGAATGGGTACCCGGCTATAGACAGCGAAAGATCTTGTCAGTTTGTTAGTGTTTGAGCGCTTAATCAGCTGCTTGCACTGTATGCTTCCCGGGAAGCTGAGAATGTTTCGGAGTGTTCTATGGTCTGCTGGGGTAATAATATAGTGTAAAGCGCATAGAGCCTGCTGTTGAGCGGGGATATGCGCTATACAAATGCTATTTATTATTATTATTATTATTATACAACAGAAGAAAAGAAAGGAAGACTTGTTAGGCGTGTCCTGCAACCACCTGTATACAGAACAGTAAATTTTGTACTAAGTGACCTATATGTCGATTCTTCCGGCAGAAAAAGATGCAAAAATATACAAAATTTAGACCATCCATTTAGGAGTCAGGCTGCATCAACTCTACCTATTACAGCCAACCTGGACAGAACATTTACTGACACTTCTTTCAAACGAGTTGGTCCATAACACATACCTAAACCCTTCCAGCCCCCTGCATGTATATTTTCAGCAGCGCTTGTACCTCCCACTGTCCCAAGAGCGTATATTCTCAGTTTGGGGGGTACCGAAGTTGCACATTTTTTAAAATTAGCGAACCTAACTAAACTTTAATTTTCATAATATTTGTTCATTTACCTTTAAACCTTGAAATATGTTAATATCTAAATCTTTATTAGAAAGATGCTACATCACTGTTTTAGAATGTATGCCTTTTTTTTCTAAAATACTGCTGTATTGGCTGGGGCTGGGGTTAAGGACGGCACAGAAATGGCTGGGGCTGGAAGGGTTAATTTTTACCAAAAAGAAGCCAAACATATGCCACAAGTATGACCACAAATCCATACACAGAGCATTCTTTTAATGGAGATTGATTAAACTTGGTAATGAGAAACATTACCACTAGCTTAGCCAACAAATTAGCTGTTTTGAAAGGCATCAAATATTTCTAAATTATCTTGCTGTAATCCATTATTTGTGTTTTTTTATCCACGTTCCCCCGGTGATTCAACGTAAGTTTTTAGCCACACCGACAAGCATCTGAAACAGACAGGCAGTAAACAAGTCCACTGGTTGCAGATTTTTTATATATGAAAACATTTACAACACACAGTCTTCACCGACAAAAAACTATGATCAAATAAAAATATATTTTTGCACAGAGATAAATTAACAAAAAGAAAAGTGGCACATAAGAAAAATCAGCATGCAGGCCATGCTTGACCTTTCCCACAACACAAGAGAGACAACTCAAAGATGGAAGACAACATAAAGAGAAACAACACAAAGTTCTGTAAACAACGACTGAAAAAACAAACCTCCAGTTCCATTTCATCAGACTAAGAAGCCAAAAGATGAGAAATGCAGGTTAGAAAGCGAAAAAATTTGTAGTTAGTATCAGATGAAAAAAAAAAAAATTCAAACTTAATTCTGTCTTTTGAACTAGAAATGGACAAGCAGTTTTCTATCGCATCTCTTTATCTGGTCTGACATTAAAAGCATTTTTTAAGAAACTATTTCTGGATTTTGAGCGAACCATTTTCCTAAGATGTTAATTCATTTTTATATACTAAACAGAACATGTTGATTGTCCATATATGTTTCTCAAAATCAAGTGACCAAATGAATGGGAATTTTTCTTGATTTTAATCAATTAAAAAAATCGTCCTCAGATGATGTAAAATGTAAAAAAAAAATTAATTTAAAGTAATAAATAATCTTGGGAAAAAGTTCTCTTACCTTGATGGGGGTGAGAGGAAGGAGGCGTCTGCAAGCTCGTTTGTGCAGTATGGATGTCGTCTGCTCAAAGCCTTCCACCTGTGGAGACACATCATCATATGTAAACATTTTATGTCCTTATTGACACAAATTTAGCTCATTTAAGAGGCCAGCAGCTTTGACCCTGCCTGTCAAGGCTAACTCAGGCTGAAAGGAATACAACATCCCAGAAAATAGACGGAGATACTCAATAAAGATCCTCTCCATTCAGGAATCAAACTCATGTCTCTCCATGTGCAATGATGAAGAGCATAACTGCTACACCACAGAATCAGAGAGTGATGATTATCAAGTTATAAATGGGGCTACTACCAGTTAGTCACGGTCACTTACCTGCACTTTACACCTGTAATAGTCCAGCTGTGTGCCGGACAGGTAGTCGTCATCATCCTCAAACACAAACGCTCCGGCACTGATCAGTGTGTGACCCGCTTTGGCCAGGAGAGTGGACACTGACCGAGAAGAGTCGGGAAAGCTGAGGAACAACATAGTTTATGTAAGTATGAGTACTGTAAGAATATATCAACACAATAATGGTTGTTAAGTGCTGGGAAAGAGCGACACAGAGAGAGAAAAACAAAAAAGGGAAACAGCAAAAATCGTACCCACTAGGGGTGCCCTTCAAACACCCACAGAACAACGCTACATGCCAGGCATTTTAAAATGGACCCTCCACGAAGTTACAAAACTGTCTTTAAAAAAGTCATAAAAATTAATACACTAATTAATTTTGCATCGGAAAAAAACAAACAACTAAAGCGACATTAAATATTTAGCCTTGCCTTACCAACGAAATAATGCTTTAACCAATACATCTCATACACTGGTTCCACAGGTAGGAAATCAGAATATTTACACCCCCTCCCTGCTCACTTGGGGCTCAAAATGAAGAGGACCCCCCCCCCAAAAAAAAAAACCAAAAAAAAACTCACTCTTTATCACACTTGCCATCCTCGTCCTCCACAATCACATCGATGTCGTTCTCGTAGTCGGCGGCGTGGATGATGTTGTCGTCTTCTCCCGCGTGGTACACTGTGGCATCATGGATCTGGTCTTTGCGAACCTGGCCACACAATGGAGCATCGTTAGAGATGACAAATAATAATTCCCCTAAGAACGCTTTGTGTTTTATGTTTTAGTAGGGTTTTATGGCGCTCGCAACTGCATAAGGTCATATGAGCGCCAGGAGCATTGTTAGAGATGATGAATAATAATTCCTCTAAGAAGGCTTTGAGTGGATATTATTTTAAAATTTTTTTTAGTAAGAGTTTTACTGCACTTGCAACACAACAAGGCCATACAAGTGCCGAAGATTAGAGGCATTACAAGAGAGTAAGAAACATAAAAAAGAAGAAGGAGAGATCAGGACGATAGATGTTTGATAGGAAAGAAGGAGCAAACCAGACCAGAGCACCCGCCAACCACCCACTTAGTAAGGTTTTTACGGCGCTCGCAACAGCATAAGGTAATATGAGCGCCAGGAGCATTATTAGAGACGACGAAAAATAACTCCTCTAACAAGGCTTTGTGTGGATATTCACAAACAAGGGTATTTGTAAAAGATAATGAATAATCCCTCTGAGGAGGCTTAGTATGGATATTCACAAACAAGGGTATTTGTAAAGCTGTAAAGGATGATTAATAATTGGGATGAATAGGCTTTGTATTGATATTAACAAACCAAGATATCTGTCTTACATAGCCTAATTCACTACATGAGCCGTCAACACAAGAATGAAGTCAAAGACCAATACAGCACAAACACTATCATCTCAAAGCATGTGCTTTTGAATTTCAAACTCAACTGACGACGAATGACATTTCCCTCTAGGCTGTTGACTAATTTTCTTAACACTTCAACTCCAGCAAGCTGCTCCCAGTAGCTCGCGGTCAGAACCACTATGCTGGAGAGTCCTTTATGACGACTTTGACATCAAATTATTTTTTGGCAATTGCTAAAAATAGGTTTCTTTTCTTGGGATTTCATTTATTAGACGAAGAACTATCAAAATAGGTTCACTTGTTCTGATTTAATGACCAATTTAGAGACGTTTTATTCATTTTAAAATTTAGTAAAAAAAAAAGGGCCCCAGGATCGGCCTAAAGACACTTCAGTCAGTAGCATCACATCATGAGCTTGTGCACTGTCATCAAAAGTATTTACTATACTTACCTTTATCTTTGGATGGACTGTGATGTATGTATGCAAGCCAAGCTGTGGGAACAGAAGGTTTTTCAAATAAGAAGAAAGAAACAGAGATGGAAAAGTAAAATTTGTATTCATATATCTCTTGTGATATAATTTGCTCTCAAACTGAAATGACAGAGAACAGGGAATGGTGAAACATGGATAGAGGAAGGCAGCTCTGAGAAAAAATTCAATATTCAGGATAGAAACGAAATAAAAAGGATGTTCAAATAAATTACTTGTAGTATTTCTAGATTTAGCAAGTGTAGTAATTTGACTTTTCCCATAAAAACAGTTTAAAGTCTACATTAGTACATGTATGATCCACAAGTCTAGATAAATTTCTTAAAACTTTGTGGGTAGGGGGACCACAGTCTTCCTAGTCTGAATGCAAGTGAGTGCATGTACGAGTATATATGTGTATCTGTATTTAGACATGTTAATGCACGAATTCAAGAATGCATGTGTGTTTAGATTTGAACCTCAACACAGGGTGAATAAAGTTTATTTATACATGTTAATGCATGAATTCATGAATGCACATGTGTTTGCACTTCAACCTCAAAAGAGGGTGGATGATGTTTCTGTCTTGACCGTTGACCAATTCCCGCTAACACCCTTCCCAAACCACTGACCTTGTTGTCCACTTTGAATCTGGGACATGACCGCACGGACTGCAGCTCTGATTGGCTGGGATTGGTCAGTGCCTGGAGAACCAGAGAGTGGAGGGATGGGAGGGAGGAGGAGGAGGGGGAAGGGGAAGGGAGAGTGGGGGGGGGGGGTTGAGGGCCGGGAGGGTGGGGGCGGATGGAACAGTTGGGGGGGGGGGAAGAAGGAATAATTCAGTAAAGAAACGCACACTCATCAATACAATAATGGTCATTCAGGGCAAGACTGAATAAGACAGACAGACAGAAACAACAGAAGGAAAAAAAAGAAGTAGGACCAACTATTGGGGCTCTAAAACCATCGCTGAAAATGAAACAGAAATTTACGTGCAATCAAGATATCTAGAACGAAACAAAATGCTGTGAACACTTTAAACTTTAATCAGCGAAATTTAGACCTCTTTGAAGGCTGTTGTTTTAAATTTTAATTTGGCCAGCTAATACCGAGAGGGATACAGTATCCTCGCAGAAAGACAGAGATACTCAAATACCATCCTCACAAGGAAGTTTCTGCACACAAGGCAGATAGACCAGCCATATCACGACAGGTAATGATTGATTGAAAAATGAGATGCTACAATTAAGTCACACTCACAAAACCCCTCTCAAGATAGACCTACACTTGGTGTGGGCAGAAAGTGGTTAATCAATCGATTTTCACTGATACTCGAAACATCACCACCTTTCCCCCCTCCCAGTTCACGTATACACACATTTAGACACACTAATACACACACACAGTCTTTAAGCACGGCGATGGCCTGAGGAGTGACGTTGAGCTTATTCAGTCTGTCCAGGGAGTCCATCATGACAATCAGACATCTCTCCTCCTCCTTCACATACACTAATACACACACACACAAACACACACACACACACACATACACACATACACACACACACACACCAACCCACATCCAAACACACATACTCACAAGCACACACACACACACAAACATACGCCACCACACACACAAACACACGCCACCACACACACACACACACACACACACACACACACACACACACACACAAACACACACACACACACACACACACACACACAAACACACACACACAAACACACACACATACATACAAACACACACACATACACATACAAATACACACACACACATACAAACACACACACATACAAACACCCACACCGACACACACCCACACATACAAACACACACACCTAGACAAACTACCCACACCCACACCAACCACACCTCTACAACATCTTTAAGCACAGCGATAGCCTGAGGGGTGACGTTGAGTTTCAGTCTGTCCAGGGAGTCCATCATGACATACAGACATTTCTCCTCCTCCTCCTCCATCATCGAAGACATACCAGGTCCGGCATCCACCTCATCGAATCCCATGGCTGAACCTACAAGAGGGGCAGAACACGCATTAATGAAAGAAAAACACACAACAGAATATGCATTGAGCATTAGTTAATGATTAACTAAACCCCCTCCCCCCAACAACAACAACAACAACAACAACAACAACAACAACAACGCAAAACAACAACAACAACAACAACAAACAAACAAAAACACCAACAAAACAACCCCCCCCAAAAAAAACCCCGCTCAACTAGAACCAAGAGCACCAGACTATTATATGTCACAAATTCTTCTTTTCATTTTGAGTTTTAGTGAGAGTTTTACGGCACTTGCAACGCAATAACGTCAAAAAACAGCCGAAGATTAGAAGTGTTCCAAGAGGGTAACATACACAAAGAGAAGAAGGAGGAGAGATAATGGTGATAGAGATGTTTAACAAGCAAAAAGGAGCACTTGCCAACCATCCATCACAAATTCTTAACTAATATTTCACTTTTAACTTTGTACGTATTTTGCAATCTGTCATAATGTCACAAGCTGCTAAGGAAAACATGAGGCACCTTTCAGTAGCTATCCTAGGGGAATAATACATTCACAAGATTTAAAATGTTAAAGTTCGCATAGTCTGAGATAAAGAGAAGCACAGTGCTACAATAATATTTCATCTATCGAAAACAGAAAAAAATAAAATCAGACTGAAGATGAAAGATGGATAGATAAGAAGCATCTACCTGTGGCATCTTCTAGCCACTCATACCAAATTATTGCACTGAGTAAAGCAAAAATTCTTAATATGAAACAGAGTATAAACACATCTTATTTTAAAATTAATGACAAAATTTGTAAATTGAAGTCAATCACTTCCAGTCTAAAAGAAATTTAAGACTAAATTTAAAGAGAATCATATAAGGTGCTCAATTCATTTAACCCAGCCGTTTTCGCTGTAGAAGACCAAAGATGCAGATTTTCAGCATATGAAACGATAATAGTGAAACTGGAAAAGCAAAAAAAAAAAATCTTTTTTTTTGACTGAACACATTAAACCAAAGCCTTCAACCAGCTCTGCTATACTGAAGCATGCAGACAGAGACAGAAAATAAAAATACAGTTGGCAAATCACGACATAGAGATCAGCTCCACACGTGTTGAGGATAATTCTCAATTCATGACAGTCTATAATAACATAACTGAAATCGATCACAGGCATACAACATATAAGACTCGGAGTCGGTCCAAATACATATAGTTGATACAAAATAACTGCATTAAAAAAACACAAAAAAAACTCACAGTGCCAAACATGTAACAACACTGAAACAAGAATAGAAATGATGTGGCTAATTGAAAATATTGCAAATTGACATGTGTGTCTATTGAGCCAGACAAAGGCCAGAGTAAATTCTGAAAAAAAGCATCAAAATATAAATATGAACCCCTCTGACCATTTCCAACAAAAGCAAAATGTTTTAACAGGTGCGAGTAACAATTTTACAAAAACATGTACCTGGTGAAAACAAACAAGTGGCAAATGACATAGACCTAAAAATGTTTTCTGCAGCATGCAACGGCGTGGCAAGGTTCTAAAATAAATGTGACTCAAAAACCGAGCCCCAAAACTGCCATCGATCGAAACAAAACTACATATATAGAAAAGAACAAAAAATATACATATACTCTGTAATTGTAATGCATAGAAAAATGAAATATCAAATTCCTGCTATCGGAATAACAATTCACTCTTTGAACGACTGAAAGAGCGAAAAGAAAGAAGGATGCAGCTCTGTCATCTAAAATAATGGTTCATCTTATTGATAAGCCTAACAAGAATTGGTGGAAAAAATAATTTTAAAAAAGGAAGCAGTGATGTTGTCTAATTATAAATTTACTTTCTTGACTAAAAAGAAATGTGTTACAAGAAAGACTGATGAAGTCCAACAGTCTAAATATCAATTCACTTTCTTAGTTAGAAAGAATAGTGCAAAAAGAAAGATGGACCCAGTGACATCATTTCGATTCTGGGAAAAAACAGTTTAAAACTAGCTCAGACAACAGCTTTGAATCAAAGCAATCAAAAAAAACCCCCAGATGTCCAATCAGTAGCAAAGAATTTACAAAGCATAGACACATTTTTTTCTTAAATTGGTAAAACCGAATAAAGAGTTCAAATGTAATCTCAATACTGTTGACCTGGCCCAGAGCCAGAGTTAATGCTGAGCGAAAAAAATAAGACAGACAGACAGACAGACAGACAGACAGACAGACAGACAGACAGACAGACAGACAGACAGACAGACAGACAGACAGAAAAAGAGTGGGAAAGAACAGAAGAAGCACCTACCAGTGGCGCCCTCCAATCAGTTGCACCACTGAAATTTTGAAAGGTTTGTTACAAAAGATGGTGCTATTTTTAAAGTCTTATGTCCTCAGTGACATGATTTAGATCATGCAGTAGAAGGACGGGTGCTTCAAACTTTGACTTTTGTCTGAGAGGGCCAACCCAGGTTAAGAGAATACAACAACATCTCTGTTGCATTCCCCACCCACTTCAACCCTCCAAATAACAAAAAGCAAAACAGAAAGCCCCTATCAAAACCCACCACCACCAATAACGTAAAAATCAACTTCCCCTAGAAATTGAAATCAAGTCTTTGGCTTGCAAGCCAGAAAGTCTAAACATGAAACTTATTTATTCTACAGTTCCAAAATGCTACAACATGTAAGACCTATGTCCTAGCAGTAGTAAGAAACCTACATGGTAAGGATAAAAGCAACACCGACAAAAGAAGTCACAGAAGCGAACCGCATTACAGCACCTTCCAACCACCCGCAACAAAATAGAGCTGATAGGACTGGAGCAAAGAGGTTATAAAATAATAATTTTTAAAATATTTACTCTAAGGTACTTGGACTGGAGACAGAAGAGGGGTATTAAACAATCATAACATGTTCTAATATACACTGATAAACAGTTTCTAGTTGCGAATTTTTGGATTTGTTAGATAAACTTAATTTTGATTTTGTCATCACTATCAAAGTGCAGATGGTTCTGGTATAAAGAAAAAAGTGAGCTGTGAAATGAAACTTTAAAAAACAGAAAACTGTGGGTGAAACCACCCCAAAAATCCCAGAAGCCGTGCAGACAGATCAAACGGCTAAAAGTCTTGGCAGCAAAAGACTGAACACTGATCGAAGGCACAAGTTCCAAATGCTGCCGGGAAAAAAAAGCAAAATAAAAAACTCTGCGGTGCTGGCGGAGGTGCGGGCGGGAGCTGGGGGTTTGTTATCTTACCCCCTGTGATGATGGTCACGTGAGGGACATACACTGAAAGTAACAAAACAAACATCTACATGGTCACGACTGAAAGTAACAAAACAAACATCCACATGGTCACATGAGGTGGACAGACACTGAAAGTAACAAAACAAACATCCACATAGTCACGACTGAAAGTAACAAAACAAACATCTACATGGTCACATGTGGAACATTGACTGAAAGTAACAAAACAAACATCCACATAGTCACATGAGGGGGGCATGCACTGAAAGTAACAAAACAAACATCCACATGGTCCCGACTGAAAGTAACAAAACAAACATCCACATGGTCACGACTGAAAGTAACAAAACAAACATCCACATGGTCATGACTGAAAGTAACAAAACAAACATCCACATGGTCACGATTGAAAGTAACAAAACAAACATCCACGTAGTCACGACTGAAAGTAACAAACAAACATCCGCATGGTCATGACTGAAAGTAACAAAACAAACATCTACATGGTCACGACTGAAAGTAACAAAACAAACATCCGCATGGTCACGACTGAAAGTAACAAAACAAACATCCGCATGGTCACTTGTTGGGGGAAGAAATAAAACAAACTTCCAGCTGCAAGGATCTCCACATCACAGACGAAGGAATCACCACAACACCCACCAAACAACAAAACTCATACAAAATCAAACAACTCATGTATCGTCAAAATTGTCCAGGACGGCTGGCCATTATATGGTCCCTGTTAAGGACAAGAGGGCTAACCTAGATTTCAGGGGTTTCCAGAAATATTGACCTTCACCAAAAGTGGGCATAGCCCTACCTATAGGAGAAGTTTGGTTTTATTGGTGGGTATAGTTATTTACTATAAAGAAAAATCTCATTGTCTTTTATGTTGTTATTGTTGTTAGCGATCCAGTAGCATCTGAGCGTTAACTCTTCTGCATTCCTTGTCTTTTAAAGAAACTGAAAAAGGGGCCAAAACTTTATCTTTCATTTTCTCAAAACAGCATTTTTCGGAATATCCCTCTTGTGCTTAAAAGCGACCATATGTAATGATGAGGAGAAAAGTGGCTGGGCTGTCTTAGACAGGGCGACTGTCTTGGACAATTTCAATTGCATTCTCTCAGGATCACTTCTAGATCCAGCCTTTAGAAATTCATTTCTGTTGGAGGCTCCGGTAGATGCGATACATAAGCAGAGAGGATCAACATTTATTACAACATCACGAGGTGAGAGGTGTGGCATATCAACACGACAACGGCCATTGCTGGGATGATGAAATCTGACAGAAATGATAAGATGAAGCAAATAGAAGTAGAATCAACCACCTGGTAGACTTAGATATCTAATAAGAAAAATACCATGAGTCACTTTAAAAACAACACTACAGATAAAAAAGTGTCACCGGGAACGATAAAGAACATAATCCATCTCCGTCACAACACTAAGAAATAATGATGAACAAAACGACGACGAAGGTGTGAAACGGGATACTGAATGAAGGAAAATAATGATACATGACAGTTGCTCATTATCATGACAAAACATTCTACTTTTGGACTGTGAAACTCTTACACGTGAGAACTGTCCTTTTACATTATTTTTGTTGTTGAAAGCTTAGAAATCTAATAATAATGAATAGCATTTGTATAGCGCATATCTCTGCTCAACAGCAGGTTCTATGCGTTTTACAATCTATATCATTTAGGAAGAGACATGAGCTTTATCATATGATAATCCTGAAAAGGCAAAGACAACTTTCATGGAAGTGATTTTTTTCAATACAATTTAATATTGGCAAATATAAAACGGCGTATATTTTTCTCCTTGATTTCTGTCAACTTAGATATAGTCTGTTTTGTCATGTTATCCTGAAATGTATCAGCTACCCTTTGGAATACCATAAAAGTGACACCAGTATCATTCTTTGTATGACATGGAGGTAAAAAGTGACCGGCCCTTGTACCATAAAAAGATGGGACATTTTGGCTGCTGTTGAAATACAAGTAGGTAAAAAGGTCACAGTATTACGAGGGAGGGTGGGGGGGAGGGGGCTATCTTTTTACTCCCAGGTCATACAACCAATGACGTATTGACACACCCATCAACAAAAAACCACAACAGAAAGAAAGGAAAGAAATAAAATGAGGACGAGAAGAAAAGAAAAGAGGACAAGAAGGAAGAAGGAAGGAAGAAGAGATTCGAACCGGCAGACATGTGCACGGGGCCCTTCGAGGTGAGGAAGACGGGCTTGTCCAGTGCCAGGTCCACCTGGTCGTCGTTGTCGTCAGTCTCGCTGACGTCGGCGTCGCTGCTGTCGCTGGAGAAAATGCTGCCCAGCTTGTTGGTCATGTGAGAGATGAAGCCCTCGGGCTCCGAGTCGGACTCGCCCTGCACGCTGCTGTGACAGCTGGCCGAGTCTGGGGGTGGGTTTGGGGGTGGGAGGAGGTGGGTGGGAGGGAGTATTAGGGGTG